>NC_080725.1:1205000-1505000 GCF_019097595.1 Hemibagrus wyckioides
GCAGGCATAAAATCCCATAAGGCTAAACATATAAAAATTAAAAGTAAAAAAAACCCCACATAAATAAACAAACCATTAAAGTATGCAACTCAGGCTATTAGAGGTCCATTCTATCAAGTTTAGCAACCTGTAGTTTTGCCTGTATAACAAAAATCAATAAAATAATCAATCATAAAATACAATCTCTAACATCAGCCAATATCTTAGTGGATATAATATTAACTACAGAAGACATCAGCCTTCACTGAAAATGAAAATATGTACAGTCATACCCCACCCTACGTCGTTAGTTGGTTCCAAGAGATGCGATGTAAGTCGGAAATGCCCCTATAAAGTGCTGTATATGTTCCCTATAATGACACTATGACTTTATTTGTAATATTTGTGGTATCAGTACTATTTTTATATTGAATATATGTATTTTCTTATTTTATAAAAAGAATTTTTTTTCATTTTTACTGTACGACGGAGGGACCAATAGGTTGTGTAAAGCACCGTAAATTAAATAAAATTTTTCAATTTAATATTTAAAGATGAGCGACGTAAAGTCAGAATCGACGTTAAAACAGGGCATTACTGTACAATGATATTTTCAATTTCTGTTGCAAAACATTTTAACAAAACTTTTAGCTCAGTGAATGCTTTTCAAAATATTGGACTCTTACTAAACCCGCTGATTAGCATAAAATGAAGGAAAGGAACTTTACTACTCTGAATAACTGAGAACCTGAGAAAAGTATTCATAATATACCAAGTTGTTTTTCTGATTCATGTGCGTGTGTACAGATACAGATCAGCACCCAGTTTACTCTTCCTGTTTGTACAGCACGCATGCACGCACAAAAACTCCTGAAGTACAGCGCAGTAAGTGGTCCTTTAGAGCTATGCTGCATTTTCCATAATCTTCCATTCAGGTCCCTCACGTCTCCGCACTTCCTTTATATGAACATCTGCCCTGTCAGCCCTGTGGCCTCTGTAGTAGCTCCATTATTCATGTCATAGACTAGAAAAGCCCTTATCTAGGCCAACGCCAATGTTTCTGTAGTCTCCTCACTCCCTGCATGCTCTTCCTGACCTAGTCATCCACTTGATCATTCCATTCAGACAGCTAGCACCGAGTGACATCATCAGGTAGAAAAACCAATACTGTGGCCTCGCTCTGAGGCATAGTGATAAAACATTTAGACAAAGTACATCGCAGATTTATTAATTCATGAACGTTGCAGTCGTTTGACTACATAAATGTATTAATGCATAACCTGTGTTAGGTACATCCATCTAATGCTCAAGGGAATATCTACCTCTGCTCTTCCTCCTCTATTTCTTCCTCCCCTCTTCTTCGTCTTGCTCTGTTAATTCCCGACTCAGCGCTGGTTCTCTTGATTGCGCTTTCCGCTCTCATCATCACGTCTAGACGCATGGAGGACAGATGCGCCACCCAGCTGCATGGCAACTGGCTAAACCTTTTGAACCAGTCAATCAATTTGTTTGTCTTAATTCGGTCTCCGACACGGCGTGGGCTGTAATTGATTCGGCCCAATCGCAGTCAATTAGCATGCGTTTTTTCTCAATTAAGCTCTACACGGATACACGTCTCACGTGTAAGCATGCGAGTGTGCTCAAATCTGCATGTATTTGAGAATGCCGGGTGTGTTTGGGGGGTTGTTATCCACAGCGGGCAGTGGGATTAGGTGTGTTTGCTTGGTGGTTTGCTGTAGAATTTGGCAGCCTGAAAGCTCAGCATAGCCCCACTGACCCACTTAAAAGAAAAACAACAACAAAAAACATTTTTTAACCATGAAAGCAGCCTGTAAACATGCCATATTCATTTTGATGCTACATATGGTGATTTCCAACTCGTCTCGTATTTACGTCCCTAAGCAGAGGTGGCAACATTGTTGGAAAATACTGATAATAGAGGGAACATAAACGATAAACAAAAAGCATCATGTCTCCACATGTTTTACAAACCAGACACCAAAATCCTGCCTTCATTTTGAAGGATCAGATATTCAAATGTCAGAAATGTGTCTTCGGCATTGCACCTCCTTTCCCTTCCCGTGAATTGGCTTTTCAGTCAGGAAAATTTTATTTAGGATTTATTCTGATTGCTGGCTGTGAGAAGCAGACATTTTCAGGTTTCCCCATGTAGCACGGAGTCAAAATCATAAATGCTAGGTCTACATGATATATACACATATCAATATCGTATTCCATATACATAGCACATTGCTCCTTGTTACCTGATATCTCATAATGCCTTAAAAAGGCACCTTATGGTCTTTTTTCTCCCTCTAATTCACTATCAGCGGCTCTCAGGTGCAACACAACACCGATCGAGGAAACGACGAGTATCAAAGTACACTCACATTTAGGCTTCCACCATCCCGAGACCGTCCTCAGCAGCCTCAGTGAAGAGTAAAGAACGTTATCACGGCGAGCACACGCGGTTTCTCACTGGGCATTTATGACATGATAAATGCCGTGCTTTATTTATCTGGGTGCTGTAGTGCACGTAATAGACTAAGGATGCGTTAACATTTTGTACATTTGCTTGGAATCAAACGTAGTTTAATAGTCCCCGTGCCTGCTGAATGAACTGGGTCTGGTTTGTTGTTATTTTGTTGGCATAATACTTTATCATCAGTGTGTGCACTGGACAGCTGTTTAGAATGGTTACCTGGCAACAATGCTCGTAGATAAAAATGGAAAACAGTGTGCACTCACGCAAAAAAAGAAAAAAAAAACAGAAAGTCTGTGAAAGACTGAAATGAAAATGAAGAGAGCGCGAGTTATTCCCATAAGGAGGTTTTTAAGGAGACAGACAGCAATAACAGGTGCATTATTCTGCGTATCATTCTATCTACTGCTGGGGTCCCATAAAGCCAGTGGTTTTGTAAACAACATACAGTAAATGTTCATTGAATTGTAGTTAAAGTGTCAGTAAGACTCAGACTAGGACTGGTTAGAAGGAATCAACCAACATGGCTGCCGTGGACTCCAACTCCTCCTAACCATCTGCACTCTCAGGCTCACAATCATCATCATTCTGATTCTTTCCACCTCTTTTTAATTTAATGTTTAGATCATGCACAGTATAGCTTTAATCCTCTTACATTCATGACTTTACTGAGCCTGTCAAAGCCTGTATGTTTATTACCCGGTTTTTGACTCTGTGTCTCTCTGTCCTAACCTGTGAGGATATTGTTATACTTGTTTGACCTGTGCCTGACTGACCCTGCTCTTTGTCTCAGGTTTTGGGATTGCTCTCAGTTCAAATTTTTTGAGCTGTTCCTAATACTTCGACTGTTCCAATTTTTGTTGATATACCTCCTGCACTTGCATCCAACCTCTTAGGTTGCAGACCATTAGTATATATATATATACTAATCAGAGTATACATATATATATACATATATACATATACATATATATATATATATATATATATATATATATATATATATATATATGTATACTCTGATCAGGCATTACATTATGACCGCCTAATATAGTGTTGGTCCCCCTTTATAACATTATGCCTTATCAACCAGCCCCCCCACCCCAAAAAAAACTTAAAAATAAACATTAATCATATATTGTAAAAACATATTGTCCTGGGAGGGAGCTGGGAAGAAGGTGGTTTTGGGGTATTACTTATTCATGATTGATTTATTTGTTATATTGTTTTTCTTGTGCAATTTTATCCGTATTTTGTTCTTGTGGCACATGATAGACAGGTGGAGGATAAATATTTATGTAGCATCTTGTCAGACAGACTAAAACAAAATAAAATAAGTGTTTCGGTTAAGGGAGCAAGCTCTGAAGCAGCATCTGGAAATAAATGCGTGATGCTCCGTGTTATTTATACGAAAGCTGAAGGTCGGGGTTGAGCGATTACAGACAGTACACTGTTTTAGATTCAGCTCTGAGCCTTGAGCGTGAAAGGTCCAATATTAAAAATAATAATAATAATAATGGTGGGGAAAAAAAAAGAAAAACTCACATTGAGTTGATTTGGGCCAGAGCCCAAATCAATGGCTAGTCAACTGTCTGTATTTTCCGAGTTTTTCTGATGCACAGGAGTCGGCTTCTGCTCTGTTGGCTGGGACTCACGCCTCAGTGCTTATTGTGCATTTGTCAGTTGGTGCAGATGTTGAAATCGTGGATTGGAGGATCACCGCTCAAACTCCAGTGGTGGGAGGACGGTGTAATACAGTGAACAGCTGTTCCAGGGCAGTGTGTGTGTATGTGTGTTGTGTGTTGTGTGTGTGTGTGTGTTTGTCATCTGGCCAGTAATCTGGTCAGTGAAGGACATTTAGATTACTGGGGAAGAGAAGAGGATAGACCCCAGCTGTCTTTATCCTGGTGAACACACACACACACACACACAAAGTGCAGGATTCAGGAATAGGCCCTATGCTAACTTTAACATTTTTTCTTTGTCTTTCTCTTATATATATATATATATATATATATATATATATATATATATATATATATCCCTTCACATCCCTCAGTTCTTCTCCCCCTCTCCTGTTCTCCTCCAGGGTCCTGGCCCTTATCCCACTAGTCATGTTCTCCTGGCTGGATGATGTGCGCCTGTCTCTTGCGTTTCTTTGATGCTAACTCACACAGACGTGTTGCGCAGCATTGTGGGATGCAGCTTTCGGTCATATTTCACCACAGGACCGAATTCTGTTGATGGTAATGAACCTGGGGGGCCCATCAGCTATTTTTGCCCAAGTCCTTCTTCAATATTAATCAGTGCTCTGGCATGTGAGTGGAAACGCAGGGGTATTCTCACTCAGCTCTAATTAGGCCCTCAACACACTTTAGAAAAAAATTCTAATCTGTCCGCACTCCACATGAAGTCTGATTCATGGTGCGACTTTGCCTCAAATTCTCTTTATCTGCAGTTTCTTCCCGATCCCGCTGTTTGGGAAATAAGGCTCCGATCTGATGGAGATTTGATATATATTCTCTTTCATGGCTCGAGTGGAGCATCTGAGGGTTATAAGATCTTGCTTCAAAGATCTTCTGGTCATAAAATGAGAGATTGTGCAGTAATAGGCTCATAATTCCAAGACAGTCATTTACACCATGTTCAGCTGAGTTTTCTTTTGCCACAAATGGAGACTATCTATCCAAGCATGCATTTAGATTGTGTTCTGAAAGAGAGAGAGAGAGAGAGAGAGATGAGAGAGATGAGAGAAATAATTTATTAGAGGACAGAAGGAAGGATAGTGAGTTTGGGCCATTTGAGAGGGGCAGAGGGAGAATTTTAACAGCACCATAGAGAGGAATGGGTCATGGCGGTCGGTGAAGAGAGTGTGTGTGTGTGTGTGTGTGTGTGTGTGTGGAGTCTGTCTGTGTGTGAAAGGCTTCAGGGCAGAAGCAGTAATGAAAGTTTCTGTGGGCCTCACTGTAGTGTAATTACACTCAGAGACGCCCGCGGTGTGGTCTCGTGCACCAAATTTCATATTAGCGAAATGAACTGGACAGCACTGTGCTTTCACATCTTTCTCCCCTTCCACATCTTTGACTTTGGTAAAAAAAGAAATAGAGAGAGAGATAGAGAGAGATAGAGAGGCAAAATCTTGATTTGTTTCTTGAACGGTTTTCTGTAGAGTCACTTGAGTGTTTGAGTGTGTGTCAGTGCTGCTGTGTGTCAGTGCTGTATCAGATACAGTTCACTAGCGCACAGGTCACTCACCTTGACTCGCACACTGCCCTCCATGAAATAGAGAATTTTTTCACCAAAAGACACAACATGACTGTAAAGTGTTTTGACTTTCACATTTTTGTCCACACCTTTCGAACCAGCAACTGAAACATGTACTTAGAAGCAATGTCTTTCTTTCTTTCTTTCTTTCTTTCTTTCTTTCTTTCTTTCTTTCTTTCTTTCTTTCTTTCCATTCGTTCATTTATTTGTTTGTTTGTTCGTTCCTTCATTTGTTTGTTTGTTTGTTCATTTGTTCGTTCATTTGTTCGTTTGTTCGTTCATTCATTCATTCATTCATTCATTTGTTTATTCATTTATTCATTTGTTCGTTCATTCATTCATTCATTCATTCATTTGTTTATTCATTTGTTTGTTCATTCATTCATTCATTTGTTTGTTTATTCATTTGTCCATTCGTTCGTTTGTTTATTCATTCATTTGTTTTTTTTGTGCATTCATTTATTCATTCGTTTGTTCATTTGTTCATTCATTTGTCTGTTTGTTCGTTCATTCATTCATTCATTCACTTGTTCATTCATTCATTTGTTTGTTTGCTGGTTCATTCATTCATTCATTCATACATTTGTTTGTTCGTTTGTTCATTCCTTGCTTCCTTACTTCATTCCTTCCCCCTCTTTCTTTCTTTCTTTCTTTCTTTCTTTCTTTCTTTCTTTCTTTCTTTCTTTCTTTCTTTCTTTCTTTCTTTCATTTATTTGTTTGTTTGTTCATTCCTTCTTGTTTGTTTGTTTGTTCATTTGTTCGTTCATTTGTTTGTTTGTTCGTTCATTCATTCATTCATTCATTCATTCATTCATTTGTTTGTTTATTCATTTATTCATTTGTTTGTTTGTTCATTCATTCATTCATTTGTTTGTTTGTTTGTTCATTTGTTCATTCATTCGTTTGTTTATTCATTCATTTGTTTGTTTTTTTGTGCATTCATTTATTCATTCGTTTGTTCATTTGTTCATTCATTTGTCTGTTTGTTCGTTCATTCATTCATTCACTTGTTCATTCATTCATTTGTTTGCTGGTTCATTCATTCATTCGTTCATTCATACATTTGTTTGTTCGTTTGTTCATTCCTTGCTTCCTTACTTCATTCCTTCCCCCTCTTTCTTTCTTTCTTTCTTTCTTTCTTTCTTTCTTTCTTTCTTTCTTTCTTTCTTTCTTTCTTTCTTATACTGTTTCCAGACATGTTACAAAATACCTGCAGTAATAACTGGTCAAAGCTCGATGAACAAAAATGATACCACAGAAATCACAAACTGAGAAACAGTTCACTAAAATATAAAATGTAAAATATAAAACTACAGTTGAAAACACTTTACAGTGAGACACAGGAATAGGAGGACAGACAAACTAATGAAAGTGAAGCACAGTGGAGGTGAACACATTCGGGCAGTAAACCAGTGATAACACAAGGCACTGGCACTGAGAGGTGGAAGTTCTGTCTATTTGTAAGGATTCATATGAGCCAAATCAAAATAATTTTTTTAGTATGTTTAAGGAATAAAGGAAAAAAATATATTGCCCTTAGATTTGAAAGTTCATACAGCTTTTATATCATATCCAGTCATTTTAAGATAAACAATACCTTCTATAGTTGTAGTCTTCATCACTGTCACAGACTGAGAGCATTATTGTGATCTGATATCAATATTGTGATAAATTGCCATGATTTATTTATTTATTTTTTTTACACCTTCACATAAAAGTCTATCATAGTGAACACATACTTTCTTGCTGGAATAATTCACACCATCAATTCCAAAGCTACACTTATAATATGACTTTTCTTACAAGGTCACTTAAAGAAAAAAGAAAAAAACAAACTAACTTGCTTTAGGCATAATTTCATGTGGTTTGTCTTTATTATGAAAATGTAGCTTGACAACCCTGAATGTAGCTGTAATGCCAGTTAAGGAGGATGACAGGTGAAGCTGACACACAGAAGGAAGGAACGTCTACCTCCTGCCTCCTCCATTTAAATTAAGGAGGATAGAGTGGGGACTCTGATGAGCTGGCTGAGGAAGGGTTAAAAGGTTATAGTGATCGGGACCATAACCCAAAGATTATGAAAGTTCTCTCTCTCTCTCTCTCTCTCTCTCTCTCTATCTATCTATCTATCTATCTATCTATCTATCTATCTATCTATCTATCTCTCACTCATGCTCTCTCTCTCTATATATATATAATCTATCTATAATCTATATATATATATATATATATAGATTATAGATAGATTATGAAAGTTCTCTCTCTCGCTCACTCTCTCTCTCTCTCTCTCCTGTCAATCATACTGACACTGACATTAATTAGCGTATCAAAGCATATGTCAGTGTATTTGTATGAGTATGTGAGCATATGTATGTGGAAGAGGGCAGACAGCATTTTCCTCTAAGTGTGTTATACCACTCAACATAAGCAGAAGTCCTAAAAGAAGCATTTGGGTGGCTTTGTGTGTCCATGTGTCTCTGAGAAAGCTCTCTTTCTCTCTCTCTCTCTGTATGTATATATATATATATATATACTGTATAAAACAGTTGGATTTTGGTCATGAGTTAATGAAATACAGAGTGAGAATCACCGTGCTAAATTTACTGTAGCGCATGAACTAGTGCACCATGTACAAACCTCAGTATTGCATTCCTTACAGTGTAGATTTTACATTATTACTGTCTCTCACCAGATAATCTTTATTACAGGACCTGCAGCAGATGAACGCTCTGTGCCGTTCTTGTGTTTGTAAATGCTGCGATGTTGATCTTATTAATCAAAGACTCCATGCTGCTCTTCTTCACTTCAGGAGAAAACACTGAATAAATGATATTTTTTTTTTATTTCAGAATTCAATAATTCCATCTTTCAGTTATTTTATTAGTCCATTTTTTGGTTCTGCTAATTTGACCCGCATTCCCAAAGTGTCGTAACGCTAAGCGTATTATTCCCGTTTAAACCCTGTTTGCAACAAATTGGCTTTGCAGTGAAGATATGAACCTGGCCTGTAGATGTGCATGAGGAGTGTTCCAGCTCCTGCAGAAGCAATTTCTCCCTCATCTTCCAACCATGTGGGGAAATTGAATATTTGATGTTTCTCCTAATTGCATTCATTCAGCCTTTATTTCTCTCCTGTTCCGCTCTTATTCCATCTAATGCACAGGTCTCATTTTGGTGTGCCGCAATGTGACGCTGCGTTAGGAGACGCCGGAGCCGGTGCCATTTTCTCGTAGTGCTGCACGCAGAAGATTTTAACGCTGTGGGGATTTCGAAAACAATGTTCACGGGTGGGATGCTGTATCAGAAATTGAAATACAACCTAGCATTCCTGTGCAGAACGAACCATATTCCATTTCTAATCCTCCTCCAGACGGGGAAAAAGAGCAAAATGTCGGATTTGTTCACTCTCGGCTTGCCAATTGCTGTCAGAATGATTGCACAGCACGTAAACATGCCTTTCTCAGCTTACTTTAATCTTGCTTTGAGGTTATTTTCAGACACCTCATCATCTTGGCTTTTTTTTTTCCCTGCTAAGGAAGAGTTTCTTTTTAAGCAAAAGGATCATCAGCGGTGGGGGAAAAAAGGCGAGGGATCACACCCTCGTGCCACTGGGGACTAATTAGAGGCGAGGAAAGCTGTAGAGTGGTCTTAATAAGAGCTCCTCAATCCCAATGCACAGTTTAAAACATGATGGGCTTTAGAGCAATAAAAGCAGCCGGGATCCATGTGGAGGACCGAGAAGGGAGGAGAAGGGCATGGAGAAGACGAGAGACGGATGGTCACACGCTTCTCCATCGACCGCCATGCGGCGGCCATTTGCGGCAAGCACCAGGCACGTCTGAACATTTTAATTAGTCTGAGTGAGAGCGCTAATGCCGGCCCGTTTGAGTAGGATCCTTCTGTGTTTGCTCAATTAAACGCTGATTGTAGCTAATTGCCTTCGCAAAGAAAGCTCGCGCCAAAAACCCGAGCAACGAGGAGGGCTGGGTGTGTTACATTCACAATGTCTCTCTCTTCCAGCCTCGTGGGGGAAATCAAATATTTGATATGGCTCATAATTGCATTCGCTTGCTCTTTATTTCCCTCATATTTCATTCTTTCCTCAACTAATACCCCTGCTATAACTCTCCAGTGCGAAACTGTTTAATGTAGTTGTGTTTTTAATTTGCTTGAAGGCTTCGGGAATGGCAGCGTTAGATGGATGTGGAATCGCTAAACCATTATTTGAATGTTTTGGAGCTTATTTTGTGAGTGCAATTTATTAATGAAATGCTACACTGTCACTTTTGGCAACTCTTAATTCATCATATTGACCTTTCTTTAATAAGCTGGTTGTAGAAAACAGCTTTAAAAAAAATAATAAAATAAATAAATAATTTTTCCTCGACGCTGCATGCAGACTGACACCCCACTGCTGTTTTCTCTTGTTCTCTCTGTCATCTTTATTCTCGCTCCCCTTCTCCACCACTCACTGTTTTAACACCATTTTTTACTCTCTCTCTCTCTCTCTCTCTCTCTCTCTCTCTCTCTCTCTTCCTAGCACATTCTTCTCTCATTCTGTTACAGTCTTGTTTCTTTTTTTTCCTACTGTCCTTCCTACCACTTCCTTTTTCTGTCCATCTCTCATTTCGGTTCTCTCCATCTTTTATTGGCATGCTTATATTTTTGGCATTTTCCATCTCAATCTCTCGTTGTTTCTTTTTAATGCCCTTCCTACTCTGTTTTCATTCTCGCCCTCTCTCAGGCACTCAATCTCTCACTTTCCCTTGTTTTTCTACCAAGCCTACTCCTCTTTCTCTCTCTGCACCTCTCTCTCTCTCTCTCTCTCTCTCTCTGTCATTTTCCATCTCATCTACTCAATCTCTCACTCATTTTTCCATTTTTCCTTCCTTCCGTTCCTTTCTTTATTCTTCTCTTGTGTTTCTATTCTTTGCATCACTTCATCTATCAGTTTCTTTTTTAATGGTCTGCCTACTTCTCTCTCTCTCAGTACTCATTATTCTCCCCTTTCTCTCCTTTTCTTGCTCTTACTGTCAATATCCCTTTTTAGCTGAGTCACTCAATCACTTCCTTTTTTCTTTTTCCTTTTTACAGTCCGTCATACTTCTTTTTATTCTCATCCTCTCTTATTTTTTTCCTCTCATCTCTTTTTCTTTTTTCTCTGTGTCCCTCAGTCTCTTACTTTTTTCTCTGTGAGGTTATTCCAGTTTTAAGGATGATCTTTTTCAGGTTTGCTCTGCGACTGATGTCTGCGTCTCTTATCGCTCACTCCCACACCTGCTCTTTGCTGCGTCGAGTCTCTTAATGCCCTCTCATCAAAGCCACAGATCCGCTTATGTGCTTCTTCTCCAAGCTGAGCTGTGGCATTTCTCTCCGTGTCAGCTTCTCGCCTCTCACCGTGCCCGAGCCGGTGGCATCAACTGTAATAACCAGAGCCGCTCTATGAGGATGCCATATGCTTCACTATTTACTAGCCCTTTAGGCAAAGGTCCCTAAAACAGACACGCCATGTGTAAATTCCTGTTAGCATTCCTGCCCTCTTATAGCGCACAACAGTGTGGGGAACAACAGAGCAGAGTGTAGTTTTATTAGTGTTTTTCCAGAAGCATAATCAAAATTCATGACCAGGATCAGAGACCAGGCAAATAGTTACACAAAGGCTCGAGATTTATGAAAAGCACTGCAGGATCTCACAGAAACCAGCTGAAACAAGGCTGAGCTTAAAAAAGGAAACTGGAAACGAAAGACAGGTGACACTAATTACTAGGCATGACTTTTTAATGAGAACAGGAAAACAACACCATATAAGGCAAGAAGAAGGCTCCGAAGTGCAGAAATAGTCGTGGTGCGAAAAGTGGGAATTTGGCCAAATTGGCTTACTGTCACACATGTAGCATTATATTTATATTTATAAAGTTGTTAATCAAGCAGATTGTGTCTGCTGTCTGAACCGAATAATAAAATAGAACAGACTTTATTAAAAATACTGCTCACTAAATGCTGTGTACTTGTGTGTAATATATATACAGTAAGGTAAAAGTTCAGTATTATACACAACATAATAATATTTCAGCATCTTCCACACAACGCTTTATATAAAACCCTGGGGTAGTACAAACCATAGTAAACACAATGTAGTAAACTTTTTATATAGTACACAAAACAATAAAAACTCAGAGTAGTACACAACGTTGTAAAAGTTCGATGTGGTACCGATGTAATACCTATTAATTTCAGTACACAGTGTACTAAAGTTTTGAACTATGTACATTTTCTGCGAAAGCTAATGTTTCAGGAAATAATCCTTCATTAGCCGTGTAAGCATGCTGTGAGAGGTGAAAACAGGTTGTTCTAAGTGGCTGATGTATTAATGTTGTTACTACATGACATCCATTCCATGAGGTTCCAACGATCTGAGCTTGTACATGAGCTTTTTCTCCTTACAATCCCTCGCTTCATTGCTCCCATAGCAACAGCTAGCAACACATACACACATGTCCTTCATCAGCAATGGACAAAACATTGATTATATATCTGTGTCTTCATTTAATGCATATCTATATGTAAAGATAGATAAATGTCTGTATTAATTAAGCACGCTACAAATAAACAATTGTTTTTTTTTTTTACTGTAAAAATGGGTCTAGGTACAATAATGCTTTGCTACCTGACTCATACATTTATGTATTATGTATAAAAATATTATACGGATTTAAAGCCCCAGGGCCTCATGATGAGCGCTGCAACTTCTCTAACAGTTCAGTGATGTTGTGTGCATTTAGCAACTAAACTGCCTGCAGAAAACGGAAACAGCTTAAGACATCAGAAAGCACTCTGCACTGAAGACACCTTTATCTCCGGGGAGAGAGAATGGGAGTGTGGCATGAAGAGAAAGAATGAGAGAATAAAAAATCATGGAAAAGATATATAGACCGAGTAAATATATCGGCATTAATAGAGGATTATCATCCAAGCTTTCCGCTTCTCATTATTTTGGCAGATATTACGAGTGTGTTATGTTTTTTGGGGGGATTTTATGAGCGCTATAATTGATGAAAATCCCCACAGAAGTGGCTGATGTTGGTCGGGATGATCACAGCACACAATAATACACCAGCGATTGGTTAGATGGCTCATTTGCATCGTGAAGCCTTCTGGGACATAAATTTTTACAAGGCCAGTATTTCAGTAATGGTTAACAAACAATGTTTTGCATGTGTATTAAACTATTATGGCCTCCCATTAATACACACAAACACACACAGACACATAGGCCGAATCTGAGTAAAATCTATTCCTTGGGATTGTTTAACATTTGGACTCTCCACAAAATAACATGTACTAAGAAATGCCAGGGCTGGAAACTTGTGAAAAGTCCTCATAGAATTTGCACATCAAGGATGGAGGATACAGAGAATATAAACAAATGACGGTGTTTTGTGAACTGTATCAAGCTTATCTTTTTCTTATCTTTTTATCTCTTTTGTCCTCAGGTTGTATTATACAAACAGTTAAAAGCTGTATGTAATCTACAACACACCACTGGGTTTTTGATTTTACCTAATATATATGTTATATTATATGAACTCTACACACACATTTTCTGACCACAGAATAGAACATTAGGTGATGTGGGCAAGCTGCTTTATTGAAGTCTATAGATGGACCTGATTAAAGCAGACCATTCAAACACCCTATAGTGAATAAATACTCAAATATTATTTAGAAACGTCCATTTACGTTAAATGTCCTGCAGAAATACAACCAGCATGACCGAGGTCATGAATATACACTATATAAAGCAACTGTTCAAGTTTACACTTTTTAATGGCATCATGGACTCCATGATGAAACCAATGTACTTCTCTAGACATTGTCATGGATGACACCATACAAATGGAAAAAAATATATAAAATAAAAGAAATAAAATAAAAATAAAAAATCTGTGCCCTGTAGCTCTGTAGCTAGGCTCCATGAGCTGCCTTTCGCATGAATAGTTGACAAATATGTGTAATTAGACAAAACAGTACAGAGAATCTGCTCCAAAAGCCACGCTAGCTTATGTTACATAATAATAATAATAATAATAATAATAATAATAGTTTATTCATTTATTCATTTATTATGTATCTTTCTTTCCTGAAGTTTTGAAAAGCATTATTAAAAGCTGCAAGTATTTATTTATTTATTTATTTATTTATTTATTTATTTATGATGTATCTTTCTTTCCTGAAGTTATGAGTTTACTAAAAGCTGCAAAAGAGCATAGAGTTAAACAGATAAACATCACTATATCTGTAGAGACCCAGAGATATTATATATTTTTTTCCATGCCAGATTGATTTAAAATCTGTTTCGTGGTTAATGCCAAGTTTCTTTCCTTTACAGCAGGGCAGGTTGATGTTTGGAGCTTGGCATGTTTTTCATGCTGTTCATTTGCATTTCTTCACAGATACACTTGCCTTCATCTCTGAAGTCTCCTAGTCCGCAGGTCTTTCTGATTGGTTCCACAGGGCCGATACAGTCAATATGCACAGCATAAAAGCAAGCGCTTTGGCCCTCTGATCAGTTTGAAACGATCTAATCCCTGATTCATTTATTTTTCCTCCTCATTTTGGACATCAGTGAAACTCTGTTGAGACCTACGGGAGCAGTTTCAGACAGAAAGCATGCAGCAATCGATAGAATGCCGTAATAACGTTCAGGATCAGTTGCCAGGCTATCCAGGTCTTTTTCTTGGTGTAATCGTGAGATTTGCTGTGTTGGTCATATTCGAAAAGGGGTTTAAGTGCTGATGGTGAATCAAAGCTTTGACACTGTGCTCCGTCTCCACGGCGGGGGTCATCACACGAGCCAAGCCAAAAATCACATTCATAGACACCTTTTTTAAATTTTTTTCCTTGGCTGTCATATAAAACTGCACCCTTTCACACCCACTATCTCTATCCCAGGCTGTCTGTCTCTCTCTTCTTCCTCGTGCTGGCTAGGAGACAGCTGTGTGCAGTTTTAATTGACGGGGTCACTCAAGCTCTTCAGCAGAACATCTTTGAATTGCTAATTAAACGAAGGCAGGCTGGAAATGCGGGGGAATGAGAGGATTGACTGCTCCTCCGCACACCATCTCATCTGCGTTCCGCTTCTTTGTCCCTGTCTATGTGTGTGTATTTGTGTGTGTGTGTTTGTGTGTGTGCAGGTGTACCGTATGCCACTCTGATGAGGAAAGGGAAGATGGGGGTGGGTGGGAGCGGGGTTGCCAGTTTAATGTATTTATAATGATTATGATTCATAGAAATGTTTTATATAAATGTAAGATTTTGTACATTCACACACTCACATGATGCTCCTATGGCTCCAGTTTTTCTTTTTGCACACACACACACACACACACACACATAGTGGTGATACAGGGGGTGGGGGTGGGGGTGTATCAGGAGGCTCTCTGGAGAACAGTGACATTAATAACAGTAAGTGGATAATGTCCTGACTCAGATGAGCATTCGGATGGAGGCTTAACTCCAGCTTAAATTCAGCACAGGGGGTGCTGGCTGCTCAGCTCTGCCTGTTACCATCTACTCATTTTGCCACAGATATTTTCACCTCAGGACAACACCGAGCCATTCCTGCATGGCTTAGGAAAAAAACAACATTAAGCTAAACTCACTGACCTCTGGGTTATCATAAGGTCACATCACCGGCATGAGGATTCATTATGAGTGACCTCTCTGTCAGCACGCAGAGTAAAGCCCCGGCTCGGTGTTTGGATTTATTACTAAATGATCGAGTGCTTGTCACGGGTTTATAATAACACATTCCATTACTGATGTATTGATGATTTTTACACACGTGCTTACACAAATGAAGAAATTCACAAGTGTATTGATTATTGATTATTCAATTGTTGAATTTCACTGGCTATTGATTATGCTGTCTTTAACTGATTAGCACGGTCACCTCTCACCTCTGGGGTTGGGGTTTGATTCCTGCCTCTGTCCTGTGTGTGGATCTTGGGTTTTTTTCCTTTGGCTTTAGGGATTGCTGATTCTGGGTTCTCCGGTTTTTCTTCCTAGTCCAGAGACACGTGTGGTAGGCTCGATTGGCTTCTCTAAATGATCTGTAGTTTATGAATGTGTGTGTATGTGATTATGTCATGGGATGAGTTGGCACACTGGTACGGATCTCCCCTGCCTTGTGCCCCAAGTCCCCTGGGATAAACTCTAGGCTCTGTTCAGACTAAGCAGTACAGAAAATGGATGAATGCATGGACTGGGTGTGTAACAGTTTTTTTTATTATTCCCAATCACATCTATTACCCCAGAGCTTCTTATGACTCATTATAAACTCTCCATCATGAATCCTGTATATCATACTACAGCAACCTCATAACATCTTATACACCGATCAGCCAAAACATTATGACCACTGAGAGGTGACGTGAATAAGACTGAGTATCTCCTCATCATGGCACCTGTTAGTGGGTGGGATATATTAGGCAGCAAGTCAACATTTTGTCCTCAAAGTTGATGTTAGAAGCAGGAAAAATGGACAAGTGTAAGGATTTGAGCGAGTTTGACCAAAAGGGCCAAATTGTGATGGCTAGACCACTGGATCAGAGCATCTCCAAAACTGCAGCTCTTGTGGGGTGTTCCCGGTCTGCAGTGGTCAGTGGTCAGATCTATCAAAAGTGCTCCAAGGAAGGAACAGTGGTGAACCGGCAACAGGGTCATGGGCGGCCAAGGCTCATTGATGCACGTTGGGAGAGAAGGCTGGACCGTGTGATCCGATGAAATGAGCTACTGTTGATCAAATTGCTGAAGGTGTTAATGCTGATTCTGATAGAAAGGGGTCAGAATACACAGTACATGACAGGTCAGGGCTGTTCTGGCAGCAAAAGGGGGACCGACACAATATTAGGCAGGTGGTCATAATGTTATGTCTGGTCGGTGTATATACCATACTCTATGTGTGATCGCCTCCGGCAAGAATTTTGACTTATTTCCCAGACTTGCAACTCAAAAGCACAATGTGGAGCGTCGATAAATATTTCTGCAAATATTAAAATTTCAGTCAAACTTTTTTTTTCTTAGATAAAGACAGCCCACTTCTTCTATCGAATTCATTCTTATGTGTCACAAGTCCAGTTGTTCGAGATAAACAGTGCGTGAACGCCAGACAGCTTGGAAAAGTTCATAGGTCCCAAACTTCATAACATCATTGCTTAGACTGTCTCTCATGTCTGTCTCCTCCTTATAGCTTGCACTATAAGAGCATAATGGCTTTGTATTTGTTTTGTATACGGTCAATACATATGTGATTATATAACTGTAGAGTCACAACTACAACATTAAGCTAAGCTCTTAGAGATCCATTATACATAGACGAGTTTAAAGTAAACAAGTTTTCTGTTTCTCAGTACTGGGAAATTGAAATAATTGTTTGTGGTAATAGTATATATGTATATAAGCATCATATGAATGGAGATTCAGTTGAAAATGCTGGAGTATTCCTTAATAGCGAATGTGTTGGGACACTGATACGGTAGAGCGGTCACTCATCAGTCGCTTCAGGAGATTTTTTCTTCGATTGTTGCGGCAAAAATGCTTTTTTGGGCAACTGATCTTTAGAATTTAATAGCATGTCTTTAAAAAGTAATGTACACTCTTTATAAAACTACATATTTGAATGCACAGTTTCCTCCATCAGTGCCATGTGATTGAATTAAACTTTAACACAATTCATTTTTATACATCAAACAGCGTGTATTTTCAAAGTCCTGATTAAAAATGAACACCTGAGCTGAGGATCAAACTCATGATGCTGGTGTGTTGCAACAGACACATGACCACTGCACTATCATATACCGATCAGGCATAAAATTATGACCACCTGCCTAATATTGTGTTGGTCCCCCTTTTCCTGCCAAAACAGCCCTGACCCATCCTGCACTGTGTATTCTGACCCCTTTCTATCAGAACCAGCATTAACTTCTTCAGTAATTTGATCAACAGTAGCTCGTCTGTTGGATCGGATCACACGGGCCGGCCTTCTCTCCCCACGTCCATCAATGAGCCTTGACTGCCCATGACCCTGTCTCCAGTTCACCACTGTTCCTTCCTTGGAGCACTTTTGATAGATCTGACCACTGCAGACTGGGAACACCCCACATTTCCCATTAGCACCAACATCCTTGGGAGATCATTCAGTCTAGTAATTAAACTGAAACTTGTTTAAATGAAGTTTACTGTAAGCAATGAAATAATGTTTTGTTGAGAAACATAATAACGTAAAAAAAAAAATCTGACTGAATACATTCCCATTTTTATAGTCCATCAGATAACATTTTGGCTCTTTATTTTATTATAATTCATATTTCTTCCACATCAACAGAAACAATTCCCCCGACAGTTAATTGGAATAAAATGACCACAAATAGTGTTTGTTGGTCATGTGTGTACTTTACCGGCAGTCACGTGTAATGGGTGACATTATAGCTTTATATCACGTTTCATGGAAGGAGCTTGATAGTTTTGTGTATGTGTGTGTCTGTGTGTGTGTGTGTGTGTGTTGTTCTAAAATATGTGTAGCAATTTTCATGGTTTAATGAGGTTGCGTGAGTTTTTTCCTGTTTTTGATGAAGCGTAGATATCCCTGTGATTTAGAGAGAGAGAGAGAGAGAGAGAGAGAGATCTGTTTAAATCCAGTTCTTGTGTGCTTGTTTAAAACTCCTTATTTGTAATTTAAATTGGATATTGGGAACAGGGAATGATCATTCGATTAGCCCTAGAGGAGAAAGTCAGTAGAGCAACAAGATGTTAAATGTTATCTTGCTCCTCACATTATTTAAAATAAAAAACCCAACAATGAGCAAACAAATAAAAAAACAAATGATATTTGTTAGAGAAATTCTCCTTTATAAACCACATTAAAGTGGACTGTTTTTTTCCCCCAATTAATTATTAAGTAATATTTTTTTGCAGATCCTATAATGAAAGCAGTTTATGATAATATAGTGTACATGCAGCATTCTGGCATGTGTAATTGTTTGTGGATTATTCTGCAATATAAACAGTGTTTCTCTTGCGAGATCAATAGGTCGGTCCACCACTTGGCCAGGGTGTAATAGTGACCTTATCTATTCCTCTGTATATCGAACACAGCTTGGAGACCGACTCCACGTCCACGTCTCTGCATTACACACAGGTTAAATTATTGGAGGTGATTTCTGGATGGAGCGCACGAATCGCTCGATGGCAGCCTGGTGGGGTATGCATCACAGTGACAGAGAGAGTTAAGAGTCTGTCAGAGATGCTGCCTATTCTCTTCTGAGTTAATGAGGATGTGATAAAACATGGCGTTTCCTCCACCTCGATCAGATCTGGGTTAATTGAGAGATTTTGGGTTCGCCGAGACGGCTTACTGATTATAACCTGCGCTCGCGTTTGCCAAATTTGAAAAATCTTGTTGGTGCAACAACAATTAACATACAGTTCTCCCCTAACATAGTCTGTCTGGACACACACACACACACACACACACACACACATGGCGCCAGCAAAACTATTGATTCCTCATTAATCACTGTTGTTTCCAGTCTAGTGTTGTAGTGGGGGGTTGGATACCTATTAAATGAAACACGTCACAAAAAAAGGGTCACAGATGTGCTTAACAGCAGGCATTTCACTTATTTCCAAGTTTTAGGAGACAAGCTAACGTATCACACAGTCAGTCTTGGATAATCTGAGTGTTAGCCAGAGAGCTACAGTTCCTAGTTGCAATGTAGCCTAGACAACAGCACTTATGCAGCAGTTCTACTCAATACAACAAAGAAGGTCTTGCTTCTTGCTGTACAGGACCACCCTCTGACCTCTAGCATGCGCGGCCTTAAAGGGTGACTGTCGTGTGAGGTTGGCCCAGTGAGCTGTGAGACTGTCTTTAATGCTCCTGAAGAGCGTGCACAGGTCCAGTTGAGGGGACGTAAGAGGGCATTAATATATATTCTGAATATATCTCGCCAAGCTATGCCCTGCACTGGCTCTGGCCGCTGGCTGAATTTGGGATACTATTTGTTTATGACCTCATCTTATGACCATGATATACTTTGTTTTGGTCTAGAATTTCTTTCAGTTCTGTTTTGATGAACATGTGCTTCCCAGATATCAGCAGAGGCAGCAGCGCGACTCGGGATTCTTCCCCAAGTGAACCTGAAAAATTCTAACAGCTCCAGAGGAAATTTTCATCCTGTATATCCCACACATTTGCCTTGTAACAATGCTGGGAAAACATAAGTACTGGAAAGTAATAAAGCAGCAAACTGAAGCAGACATTGGTATGTAAGCTGGCAGGCTAATGGTGGCTTCATAACCGAAGTGGGAATGTGGCGTTCTTTAAGCTTTTGAATGGGTTTTGAATGGTGGTCGAAGACATAATGGAGTTAAAGAATGTTTTAAACTCATGTTTAAAGCCCATTTAACCCTTTTAACCAGTACACTGGAAATGTTTTCAATCAGTATAAACAAATGAATTAATTTATTGATGCAAGTCTGATATGAAATGAATCAGGACTCTGTAGCTTTCAGTGTGAGATGTTTTTCCACTCCTGTAAGGATAACCTCACAAAGAATTTTAGCAGTTGAAGATAACACCTTTAAATGCTTATGAACCAGCACTTGGTGAACCTCAGAGAGCAGAGAGGGTTTGATATCACCATTTACTTTTTTTCTGTTTTATTTTGGAACTTTTCTACGAATATATTACCTCTAGTAGGCTAGGGAAAAACCAGGAATACTTATGAGTGTCTACTTTCATATGAGCCATTAATCACCACTGTGGAGTGTGACATGACGCGAAGAAATTCAGTGCTGAACATGGGAACAACAAAACAGGTAATTTTTTTCCTTTGGAGTTTTTCACTTTCTTGTATTGTGCATATGCATATAATAAGATACAGGATGAGTCTTGTATAATAAAATGTGTTCATTAGTTTGGTGAAATATAATATTACTTTATCAAATTGGATGCTTTTTTTGCAGTGAATTACTTCACGCTACACACAAGCCAAACACTCATTGTGAGAAATCATTGTTTTTACCTCAGTCAGTTGAGGCTGTGTTAATGCTCTGATGTAGAAAGATTGTTCTGGTCCTGATGCCATCATTAGACAGAGATAAGTATGTGTAGACCATACTATAAACCTTGGATGTACTATTTACTACAGTGTGAGTGAAATTAGTGTGCATAAATAAGTGATTATATCGCAGGCATATGTGGTTTGTTTGTGAAGCCAGTCATCTCCATCCTTCCACACCGCACCTCATTAGGCATCACAGGGCAGTGTAACGCACTTTGAGGAAAGAGCTGTCTACTTTCTCCTTTTCCTCATACATCAACTTGCAGACGCTTATGATTGGCTAGTGTCGCTGTGATTGACAGGCGATAGAGAGAGAGAGCCCTCCCAACCAGAGAGAACAAGCAATTTTGCACCCCAGGCTAAATGGCTGTGGCATTGTCAGGAATTTGAACATTCAAGCTCTAGACAATAAGGTGAACGCTTTTCTGTTGTGCCATTCAAGAGTGCAGGAGCTCTGTTTCTCGCCCGAAAATTGACATGCCCACATTCTGAAATCCCTCTGCGCAATGACATTTTCAAACCCAGTATGGCTGATAATTGCGCCCCCTACTGGGACTCCTTTTTTAGCATAGATGCAAGGGTAAAATGGCATTTTCCTGGCGTAATGGAACCTAGTTTTGTAGATGATACCCAGTTTGATAATAAATAGGCCATTCTACTAACTGCTGATTAAAATACAGCTGACTGTAATAAACAACTACGAGAAAGAAAAAGAAAACAGCTCGGGTTTGGTTATTAGATGTGAATCACACACCTGATGCACTAATAGGCCTAATAATGTCATTATCTACAGAATGTCATGTCGTTACCACATGCCTCATATGCTGAATGGGATTGGTCAGAAGGTGTTGATTAATGTGCTGTAACATCAGCTCTGACAATAATTTGGGCTGTAATTCAAATAACAGGTTTTGTATTAGTGAGAGACATTATGGTTTCTATAGTGACAGCTAATTCGCAGGAACTTGCATGGTGTGCAGTGAACACGCCGCATAACCTAAGGCTAGATGAAGAAGAGTATGATCTGACCATCAGTGTAGTCTGGTTGTTTATAAAGGAATGTTTATTTATGGAAGGAGTCTCCATTGTCACCATTTGTGTTAGAGTCAGTATGTTTTCTGCCTTCGAGGCTTTGATTATTTTTCTAGAACAGCACCCCATTGTCTTTTACTCCTTAGTTAAATAGCAAGCTCTCTGTTGCCATTTTAGAGAAAGGGAATTAAATAATAAATTCACTCCAGGAAGACAGAAAATGTAATTCCTAATTCAGAGACAGCTGGTTATCTCGACTAAAGTATTGGCGTAATATCTATAAGTGAAATCTAATCGTACGGCATTCTGAAAATGTCGCTCCGCTAAGCCGCCGACTCAGCCTCGCTCTTTAAAAGAAATGAGAAGCTTTTGCTTTAGTTGATTGCATAAAACCTAAACACATCCTGATAATGGCTTCTTTTTAACTCGACGCTTTTTAGCAAGTTGCAGCCTGCACTGGTGTGTGTCACTTAACAAAATGTCAAGAATACAGCATTTTATTTCAGGGTTTGCTTTACCTTCAGGAAAATATATATATATATATATATGCTGTGACGTGCCTGGTTGCTTCGTACTAGGTTGCTTCGTAGCGTTTTATTATTTACACAGGAATGGCGACACTCCTTACCATGTGTTCGACTGCGCTCGGGTTCTGCCTCTCCTCTCTCCAGATGGCACTGTCTCTCTGATCTCTCTCCCGGTGCCACTCTCTTACGCCTTATCTACCCACCTCTCTCTGTCTCTGTCTGTCTCACTCTCTGGAACGGAGGACCAGCACCAGATGTTGCGGAGTGTGCTATGGCAGTGGGGTCTGTAGAGGAGCAGCTGGGCTCCGGGTGCAGTGGTTGAGCTAATGAAAATGGTTGTGCTAGGAGTTTGCTCTAAGCCAGTGGCATATGACAGCTGGAGGACCACTCTCTAGGGATGGTGTGTGTGTGGTGAGTGTGTGTGTGTATGCGTAGGGAGTCACACCAGCACCAATAAACCGTCTGTATGCAACCCACCAAAACCCTGCACGACTGCCTTCGTCCTTTCATTACAAAGACGCTGTATCAGGGGTCCTCTCTGGAGAACAGCAACATTAATAACATCATCACCTTTTAACTTTCACCTCTGATCTCTCTCTCCCTGTCTCCCTTTCCCACTCTTTCTCTTTCTTTTCTTCTTTCTCTCTCACACATGCTTCAGCTCATTTTTCTTTTTCCTGCTTTCAAGCCCATCCTCCTCCTCCTCCTCCTCCTCCTCCTCTTCCTCATCCATCACAAATAACATTCCATGTGTGGTGCCGACTTATTTAACAGTGTTGGGTTAGCAGAGGGCTACGTATTAATTTATTACGGCTCCCTCAAGAGACAAACGTTACAGAGACGATTCCGGTGAAGAGCTGGAGGAGGGGCACGTTGCAACAGAATCACAGTTTCCCCTCATTATGAGGTGTTAATGCCTCGGAATACAAAGTCGCGAGCGAAATCCAGCCTTCTAAAAGCGGATTAAAGGGTGCATCACGGGAGAAGAAATTGTGTGTGATTACCACAATGCAGAACGTGGAACAATTATTCACCTGCTGTTACATGTTCATCCAAAGTAAATAGCAATTTTGTAGAGATATTCCTGAAAATGTGATCTGTTGTCTTGGCATTTATGTTGAGAGCATCATGCAGCACAGCGTTTATCCTGTTTGGACTTATCTTTACCTGGCCTTATATTTTTCAGCAAAATACCAAATGCTTCTAATGGTGTTGGTGAAATGTATTGGGTCAAAAAAGAAGCATGGACTCGAGTAAAAAGCAAGGAGACATAGTTTTTAAAAGTCAGTAATCTTATTCAGCTCTGAATGATTAGAGCAAGACAAAAGTGTACAAAAATATTTAGGACCTAACTATAAAACCAAACATATACAACAGCTTCAGATATTAATATCACTATCTGCATTCTGATTTAAACGTGAATTAGGCGTGACCTAATCTGATGTTTTATTAATTAAATGTCACTATTAATTAGACGTAGCAGCAGAGTCAGCATTGTTTATGACTTCTGGCTCTGACAGGTCCTCAACCACAGCTACAACACTCAAGTTCATAATTAGTCTCCTAATTAATACCTGCTTGTACAGTTCTTTTTGTTTTCCAAAATACAAGCCACTAGTTATTAATGTAAACCTTTTTGACCAGGCAGTTAATTATAATGAATCTCATATCTTTTCACTAGTACACACACACTCGCACACACACACGCACACACACACGCGCACGCACGCGCGCGCACGCACACACACACGCACACACACACACACACACACACACACACACCCCTCTAGTACAACCAAAACAAAACAAAAAAAAGAGTTAATATCAGTTAATATTTCTGTCCTACTGGTTTCATGTTTATACTCCTTATCCTATCTCCTAATCTTATAGATAGATAGATAGATAGATAGATAGATAGATAGATAGATAGATAGATAGATAGATAGATAGATAGATAGATAGATACTTTATTGATCCCGAAAGAAAATTCCAGGATATGGATGTACTTTTAATTATGCTTCTTTCTAGAAATTAATTCTTAAAATTAGCTGAATAATTAGCCAATAGAGCAAATTTTTAGGCTTAATAATTTAAATAATAGACGAATAAAAATATAACATTTAAAAAAAGATTAAGATCGAAAGGTGTGTTTATTACATATATATATATATGTGATAATAAACTCAGTGACTGAGTTTGGAAAAAGGGTTTACATAAATGCATGTCAGTTCATGGCGTAATTCTTGTCTGAAATATAAAAATGAAATAAAAGTATGTATCATCAGAATAATAATAGATATAAGTATTTAACAGGTGCTCTGTCTTAAGTAAGCCATGTCTTACCTTGGTTCTGGTTTGTTGTCTTCCTCACTTCCCTGAACTCTTCTCTACAGAGTGAATAATGAGGAAGTGGATGTATGATTTCAGACAGAAATAATAACAAGGCTGTGTGTAAGGTGGGTAAAGGTAGAGGAGCAGGAGCACAGGTGGGGTTCACCAAGAGGACGCTCGGCTTCAGAGTTTTTTTTTTTCATCTTCTTTCTTTCTTTCATCCGTCTTTCTTTTTCAGTCTCATCTTTTGATCTTACACACTTCAGTGGACTAAGGCAGGCTGGTACGCGGCCTCCTAGAGAGCAGATACGAGAAGGTCAGCCACGCACCGCAGACAGATGAGAGGAAGAAAGAGAGAAGCAGGAAAAATTAAGCAAAGGAAAGAGCGTTAACGCAAATCTATAGATTGTATGTCAGGAAAATATTTGGATTGTTTTTTTGTCTTTTTACGAAGTTAGAAATGTATGTTGAGGCTGTTATTGGTTGTTTAAGCATATAAAAATACATCAGTGTACTTCAAGACCTTGTCACAATATATTTTTTTCCTGAAGCTTCTCATCACTTAAAGAAATCTTACCTTATTTTATTTATCTGTTTATATTGTGCTTTGAATGCACCATTTGTGATTAACTGAATTATTACGGGAAAATGTTCCCATGTGGCTTCCATTTTCCTTCTGGGAGTTTCTTAGAGATCTGCCATTTTCCAGGTCTATGAACGATGCACAGCATTGCAGATGCACTATCTTTCATTTCCTCTTCCTGCTTTGCATGTGATATACAAAAAAACCCCCACACACCATTTGCATGCTCAATTTGTCCCACAATGCACTGCAGTATTAACATCAAAACAATATATCTAATGTCTGTGAAAAAAAACCCTTATCCATATTCCATCCAAACCTGTAAGTATATGTTTCATAAATATTCTGTAGCGATTAAGGTACATTAATTGAACATTAACCTCCTGCAGTGCATTGTGGGATTTTCTGTGCATGCTCTATGCTTTAGGACATCACTACACAAATGTGCACAAAACTCCCATAATGCAGTTTATCATAGGGAACGAGTGCCATTTTGCACTCATAATTCGAGTACATTTATTTTGTAATTAATTCCTAGATAGAGATATACTAATTAATTACAGAAAGAAGGTAAATCAACAATTCGTTGAAAAATAAAAACCCCTGAGATCCACATAGCCACTGTACAATGTAGTGCTGATTGGTTCATGTTTTCCAGAATCTGTATAATTGGATGAAATCTCTTGAAATCAGACAGTTGGACAGCATCCTAGAAATTCTGATGATACCAGAAAAAGTGTACTGTAGTGTAATTTCCCATGAGAATGACAGAATATCATATTGCTCAGCCCTGCTGTGTTGTCTGTATCAGTTGCATCAGATGTTATGTAAGACACAAGATGGTCTTAACACCGTGCTGCCTTTTAGAAACTGAGCTTTTAAATTATGCAACCATATCTATATACAAATCTA
Organism: Hemibagrus wyckioides; assembly: GCF_019097595.1. NCBI lineage: Eukaryota > Metazoa > Chordata > Actinopteri > Siluriformes > Bagridae > Hemibagrus > Hemibagrus wyckioides. The sequence continues at coordinate 1,231,236 of NC_080725.1, forward strand.
CATATACATATACACCGATCAGCCATAACATTATGATCAGTGAGAGGTGAAGTGAATAAGACTGATGATCTCCTCATCATGGCACCTGTTAGTGGGTGGGATATATTAGGCAGCAAGTCAACATTTTGTCCTCAAAGTTGATGTTAGAAGCAGGAAAAATGGACAATTGTAAGGATTTGAGCTTTGAGTTTGATGAAGGGCCAAATTGTGATGGCTAGACCACTGGATCAGAGCATCTCCAAAACTGCAGCTCTTGTGGGGTGTTCCCGGTCTGCAGTGGTCAGTATCTGTCAAAAGTGGTCCAAGGAAGGAACAGTGGTGAACCGGTGACAGGGTCATGGGTGGTCAAGACTCATTGATGCACGTGGGGAGAGAAGGCTGGCCCGTGTGATCCGATCCAACAGACGAGATACTGTTGCTCAAACTGCTGAAGAAGTTAATGCTGGGGTCAGAATACACAGTGCAGGACGGGGAATTCAATTCAATTCAATTCAAGAAGCTTTGTTGTCATTTCAACCACATATATCTGACGCAGTACATAGTGAAATGAAACAACATTTCTCCAGGACCTGGTGCTACATAAATATACAACATAAAGATCAGACACAAGAACAACACAAAGCTAGGACTGAAGCTAGGCAGCAAAAGGGGGACCGACACAATATTAGGCAGGTGGTCATAATGTTATGGCTGATCAGTGTATATTTATATCTATATCTACAGCTACATCTATTACATCTATATCTATATCTACATCTACATTTATATCTATATTTATATCTATATATCTATCTTGACTTCCTGTGAATGTGTATAGGTACTACTACTGTAGGAATACAAGAATACAGGATTTATGCTTTTATACATTTACACGAGATGATCTCAAAGCTTTATCCAGATTATCTGATATAGAAGGGACAAACGTTGATAATGTGGGCTGCTGGTGTTGGAGTTGTTCTTTGCTTGTCTGCCTGCTGTGTGTGTGTCTGTGTGTGGGTGTGTTTATCCACTCTTCTGCTTCATCTTTCATCATTCTGCAGTCTTGGAGGTTTATATATATATATATATATATATATATATATATATATATATATATATATATATATATATATATATATATATATAAATATAAATAAAATATTTATTTATTTTTCCCCTGGACATTGGGTTTATCCATGAAATTACTGTTTATCCGTGCAATATTGAGTCAATTGACTGGCCCAGAAGCTTAACTGAATATTCCTGAAACGCTTTCTTATCACACAGTACGGCTTCAGTGAATGCCTGCTGTCAACAGCCTTTGATAAAATATTGCACTCTCTCGCTTCTGAATGACGATTCTGCGCCGCAGCTGTCTGTCTTTTACCGCAGAATTCTTCACCTGCAAAAAGGCCAAGCTTCATTTTCCCCTCCTGAGTAATGCCTGTTGTACTGAATAATATACGCAACACTGTGCAAACATCTTAGGTTAAGCGTATGGATGTTTTTATATATATATATATATATATATATATATATATATATATATATATATATATATAGCAAAGATGCCTTCAGAATAAAGGATATGGAATGTTACAAAATTATGAGAAATAAACAGTAAAACAATCAATTACAAATGAACCCAGCGTGACTATTTTTTTATTTTTGAACATTTGCTATTGCAAAGTCGTGCAGTTTCCTGAGGAAAAGCAGCCGGTAGGTTACTCCAGGCATTTTGGAGTTTTTTTAACAATTCCTGTGTCTCGGCTGTGTAATTTTTGACAGCCTTGATAATTATTATTATTATTAATAATAATAATAATAATAATAATAATAATAATAATAATAATAATAATAATAATGTTTTTCTTAATTATTTTCTTGTACTCTGACACAGTATTGCTATATAACCTCAACATTCGCTTTAATAACACCCCTGCACATTTATTCAGTTATTCAATCAGCCAATCATGTTGCAGAGCATGCAGATACAAGTCAAGATCTTACCTTCACATCAAATAGAACTGAGAAAAACTCTCTATGATTTGACCGTGGCATGGTTGTGCTGGATGGGCTGGTTTGATTTTTTTAAAAACTGCAGATCTCTGGGGATTTTCACACAGGACTATCTCTGGAGTTTACACAAAATAGTGCAGAAAACAAAAAACATCCAGTGCTTGGCAGTTCTGTGGGTGGACTTCCTTTATGTCAGAGGAAAATAATTAAATTGGTTTGAGCTGACAGGAAGTTTAGAGTAACTTAAATAACTACGCTTTACAACCGCGGTGAGCAGAAAAGCATCTCTGAATGCAATAGGACTATTGGAAATACGTCACCTGTGTCACCTATCTTTCTGTCCTAATGGGAGTGGCCTTATCGAGGATGACTCCGCCCCCAAATACAGGACACAATGGTTGGCTAAATGGTTCGATGAGGATGAAATCTCAAGCCAGCTAAACACCCAGTTAATTTTGGAGGGATGTGTTAGGAAGTGCTGTCAATCACCATAATAATAAAAAAAATTGATGGAATATATATACAGATGTGACAAATTAAAGGAAAAACCACCATAAAACTGTGTGGTGTTGAGCCACCATGAGATGCCTTAACAGCTTCAGTGTGTCAGTTGGTTCAGTGATGAAGGCTTTCTGATCTTATGAGTTCAAATCCCAGCACTCTTGTCTGTCAGGACAGAACACTAACTTGACCAGCTTCAGCACACATTTATGTAGCTTCCTATCACGGAAAACGTCGACACCATGGCGTTTGTCTGAGGATCTTAATTCCCCTACTGCTGTGGATTTCAAGGTCTATTGTACTGCAGCTGTTTAAGTGTTTACACAAAGTGAATCCGTGTGATCCTCACTCCCGCATCTCTTCCTCCTTCTCTTCCTGGCTCCACATCCGCCTCTCGCACAGGTTTATTTACTGACTCGGCTAGAACACTATTGCAAAACGTGTCTGGAGCGGCTTGCAAATTATTCGGAGGAGGCTTAGTGCCTCCGTCCCCCTAGAAAACAGCTGGCAATTATTACAGCGATCTGTTCTGCAACCTCCTATCCCCATCATAAGCCTTGGAAAGGAAGACAAAAAGACACGTTAGGAGTTATAGATTCCCAGAGTCACTTAAGCCGCCGTTGTACATCAATACGCGGGTTTTACATGGAAAGCCGAGGCGCGCCACGCGGTAGAGGGAGAAAGATGGAGAGAAAATAAGTGGGGGAGGAGGAGGAGGAAGGGACAATAGCTCTGTGAATGTGCTATGTGCTGTCAGTAATAGTCCCTCTGAGAGCAACAGCTAATCTGGGTGTGTTTATTCCAAACTTGGCTCAGCTCTTTGTTGCCATACTGTATTTGTGACTCTCTTATTATTGAGACTGTCTTATCTCCCCATGGAGAAGCTTAGAGTAATTAAAGAAACACTGTCGAAAGGAAGAGAAGCTGTCGTTCTTTTTCATCATTTCCTGCACTCCGCATGCACACAGGGCAACTCATCGCAATCACAAGAGCTCTTCTTCACCTCCGTCGCTGAAATCCATATGCACATGCACAGGTGTGAGAATCATGCTGCTTCTTTGTCCAGTTGTAGTTCCAACCTTGTGCTGCTGTTTTTCTCTAAACGATAACAGCTGCAATTAGCCACTTCACTGTCGCACTTTGTTCAGTGTGTGTGTGTGTGTGTGTGGTCAATTCCGTGCTTTCACAGGAGGTGGCTATTAGCACTTTCACACAAATCACGTTATTGCTGAAAAGAGCTTCCTTTTCACTGCTGATAAATTGACAGCGGTGTGTTTGCGTGTCCGTGCGGGTGTTCGTGTGTTTTGGTCTGTCAGCACACTGACGGAGCCGCACCGATGCGATCAGAGACTCAGAATCCCAGCAGGTGCGACTTTCCAGATGAAGAGATGCTGCGTTTCTTTCTCAGGAGGGATTCTTCCTTCATGCCAAGATGGGAGAGAAGCGCTCTAATTATCTCTCATGCTGGCCCGCCGCTGGCACACATCTCCTGCAGAGCCTGACAACGCTCCGAATGTGTGTCCGTCCTCCCACTGAGAGGGATGTGAAGAGGATTATAATCTCAGGGAATAAGGCGACTGCTCTGTTGAAATAACTGTCCTTCTGTGTTTGAAATCCCACAGTGCACTTTAAAGAGAGAGAGAGCCACTCGTGGTGGGCCAGGCCACTCCGCTCTCTGACACAGGATGTGCTAGAAACCATTCAGATTTTTTCTCCTCTTTCCTCTCCCTTGCTGCTATGCTCAGGTAATTAAGGCTTCGTTAAGCAAGGAGGGTTGAACAGTGTGTTAATTAGCAGCTCTGTTGAGCCGCCACCTCATGTGACACCCCGGGCCGGCGCTTCACCTGAGGCTGTGGGGTTGCCACAGCGACTGCAAGTTCAACAGGGTGAGAAAATTCCCAAACGAGGTGAGAAGGAGTCAGAAATCTGCACACACGTGTGGCTTTGTTTTATTACATTTAGATCCACTCGCTGTAATTATTGCACCGGAAAGGTTTCGGGACTCGTAAAATTTTTACAGTACAATTCAGACTTCAGGGCCTGATTATAAATGTGTTAAATAAAGACACAATAAAAAAATACACTAAAATATGTGTGACATGTTGTTTGTGTGCATATATTAACTAACATGACTAATAAAAATCTTTTTATTACAAATTAATGCGTATTTATGTATAATGTATGTGTGTGTGGATGTTTCAAGGTAAATTACACAAAAGTGGAAAAAAATTGACATACAATGACTATCTTAGATAGACATGAATATATAGTGCTGTTTTATACACAGCAAGCCTTTCCTTTTCTTCATCTTTAGACATTCAGTGCTGACCAGTGAGACGGCAGCATGGCGTAGACTGCAAGACTGATTGCTTGACATCTCGTCTACAGGAAAGAGCTCTGTGTTTTACCGAGCTACGATGTGTTCGGACATCGTCTCGATTGACAGACGTTAATGAAGTCGATGCTCGTTGGCTTGTTTGCTTAAATTTGAACCTTGTGTAAATCCATCGGGTGCCCTGGAGCACGTAAAGCAGTGCGTATTGATTTGCAGAGCTCTGTTTTCATACTCTGAATTTCTTCTCACAACCATATCAGAAAAGCGGTTCTTTATAGATTTCAATGTTAGCACAAGGGCCTCTGGTTCCTAAAGTGTTGGGCCATAAACATGCATCAGTATGGAAACAATGCCACGGCAAAGCCATCCGTCACGGCAGCCGGCTTCAAAATGATTTAAAGATTATTAGATTCCCTGCCGGGAAAGGGCCATTATTATTATTATTCTCTACTTCTTTTTTTTAACTTCTGTCTGTTGATGTTTATGAGATTGATGATAAATTGCCTTCCCATTTTTAACAAGGGGAAGCAGGCTTTTATCCAAGGCTTGTAAGATTGAGACGTATAACCCCGGGGGCCGATGTCTAATCTGGTTGAGAAGTGAGGAGATTTCCATGATTTCTATGTTTCTACGGTTGTCCAGACAAAAAGAAATGCACGCATTTGCAAAACTGGTGGATATAGTCGACTAGGATGTTTTGCTGTGTAGTCTGCATAAATTCTGCTGATAGCAAGGATTGGATGAAAATGACACAAATGCTTGGAAAAAAGATCAATCCTCTAAAGAGTATCAGATCACTGGTGGGCAGCGATCAGTCTGCCAGGGCTAAATGCAAAATAGATCAAATTTGTGAGAGTGTAACAAGGTGTATATTATATTTACATAGAGGCAATCTATTTAAAGTTAGACTTCAAGTTGGATGATTCATAACCTGACTGAGGCGTGACTTAGTGCTTAGCATGTTTGTCTTGGGGCTTTGAATCCCGCCCTGTGTGCGTGGAATTTGCATGTTCTGCAAATACTTCCAGGTTTTCCATCAATTTCCTCCCCAGTCCAAAGACATGTGCTGTAGGCTGATTGCCATCTCTAAATTGTCTGTCATGTGTAAATGCTTGTATGTGATTAACTGTGATGGAGTGGCATCCCACCCAGGGTGTCCACCACCTTCTGCCCCGAGTCCCCTGGGATAGCTTACCGGTCCCAGAAAACCCTATGTAGGATATGTCCTACAGAAAATGGATGGATGGATGGATGGATAGCCAGACTGACTCCTGAGTTTCAGTATTAATTCATACCTTTGTCTTTCTTGTGTATTTGAATGTATTAGGAAGTCAGACATTTCCAGAGAGTTGATAATTCAATACAGTTCAATTCAATTTATTTGTATAGCACTTTTAACAATGGGCATTGCAGCTTTACAGAAGTATAGAAACATAGAATAATTAAATGATAAAGTATAAAGTTATTATTTTATACCTAATGAGCAAACCTGAGGCGACGGTGGTGAGGAAAAACTCCCTGAGATGATAGGAGGAAGAAACCTTGAGAGGACCCAGACTCAGAAGGGAATCTCATCCTCATTTGAGTGACACTGGACAGGATATGATGTAAATGTTGATAATGTATTTTCTACAACAGCAACTACGAGCTCTTAAAGAACAGAACTACAGGTCAGTGTAGTTTCTGAGGTCATTGTAGACTTAGCACTAATTCCTTCCTGCTAAAAGCTGACCGATTCAACGGCACTTCAAAGACGGTGAGATAGTTTCCAAGTGGTAATAATCTTTTTTTTGTTATAAATACATTCCAGTCCTTCTACTTGGGATGTCTAATATCTGCACTGTAGACTATGATATGTACAACATCTCAAACTTGTTTTTGGTACACTGGAGAAATCTGGTACAGTTTCTCCAAAGCAAGAAGGAATCCAGTTAAATGTTTGTATACAATGTTGCTTGTTGGCTGACTTCTGAAGAGAGTGCACACCGATCAGCCATAACATTGTGAGCAGTGAGAGGTGAAGTGAATAAGACTGAGTATCTCCTCATCATCAGCATCTCCAAAACTGCAGCTCTTGTGGGGTGTTCCCGGTCTGCAGTGGCCAGTATCTATCAAAAGTGGTCCAAGGAAGGAACAGTGGTGAACCGGTGACAGGGTCATGGGCGGTCAAGGCTCATGGATGCACGTGGGGAGTGAAGGCTGGCCCGTGTGATCTGATCCAACAGACGAGCTACTGTTGCTCAAACTGCTAAAAAGTTAATGCTGGTTCTGATAGAAAGGTTTTAGAATACACAGTGCATGAGCAAAAGGGGGACCAACACAATATTGGGTAGGTGGTCATAATGTTATGGCTGATCAGTGTACAAACTCTTTATATCCCATCATCCTGTGCACTGGGTTCAGCAGTTAGAGTGGGAGAAAATGGCATCAGAATACACCAGCACAGTGAGGCCAGGGAGCGGTTTGTGTACAAATTTAATATATGCACCAATGCATATAGTTTGCTCTGGAATTACTCTAACTAGCTTAACTGGCTAATAGAGCTACTGAACATAAGGGTTTATTAGCCAGCTTACTCGCTCATATCTCATATTTTTTAAATCTCAATCTAAAATTTTCTCCTTTCCGTATTTCTCCTTTCAGCACCGTTAAAGTATATAGGCGTCTTTGTAACCGTCGACGTTATTCCTTAGAAGATCAGCTAGGCAGTAAGACGGGAAGTCAGCTCTCTGTTCCAGGCACTCATTCATTTCTGATGTGCTTTTATCAGTCAACTCCATCAGCATGTTTATTCTTGGATTGTACTTTGCTGCACTGTTAAATCTCTGAGGATAAAAAAGTCCGCCAACTCAATAAATGCAAATGTAGGCTGGGTTCCACATTCCTGATTTCTATGAAAAAGCTGAAATTCGTACTTTTGTCTTTGTTCCTCATGCAGTGCCATTATATGAATCATTTCTGAGTATGAAGTGACCCATGGGACTCTATTTTTTTAGTTAACTTTATATCAGGGAAAGCGACTGGACTAGTAACGTTTATTTTATGATTGATGATATGATGTAAAAACTTACCATGTGGACATTTAGATTCCAGTCAGAAGAATATAATGACTATAAACAGCACTGCAGCTTAAATGTGCAGCATTTCGAGTTGTAATTCATTCAGCTCACCTGATTATACTGTCTAATCCTGCATGTACAGTGGGGTTCAGAAGGCTGAGACCACATTGAAAATCTTTTCATTTATGACTGGAAATAAACAGAAGGGTTTAGAATACTGAAATATTTTAAACAAAGAATTGAAGATTCCTTAATGTCTAAAAGTAAGCAAATGTGTGATATGGTTCATGTTATCTTCTTTGTATGAAAGGTCAGATTTTCCTCATGTCTAATCTCTTCTACTGAAGCACATGTTCAGAGCATACTCTGATGGATTTGATCTAAAATGGACCATAAGGTTTTGCACACACACGCGTGTGGAGTCCATGTCAGCTCCAGTGCCCCAGCTCGGACGTCATTACACGCAAAAAAAAGAGGACAAACATTCAGGGGACAAATTAGAGATGATCTGTTTTTCTTTATTGGGGGTATTTAGCCAAAATTTGTCCACTTAAACAATAAGGAACATGGTGACAACAGTTACCTTAATTTAACGTGTAACTAGTTTACGGCTATAAATAATATTTGTGGGTCTCAAAAATTCAGTGAAAAGTCTCTCCTTTCTGTACAAATTTCCCTTCTCTTAGAGTGACTAGAGTTGCTGAACTACAGCCAGGTTTCTCCTACATTTATCGGCTTTGATAAAGGTTCAAGTATTTAGCTGAAGTATTTTGCTGCATCCATCCAGTTTGCATTAAATAATAGAAACTGAAGCAGGGGTGAAACATAATGATACTTGAAGACAGTTTCATTATACGTAAGAAGCATAACCTCCATAACAACAGCCTCCATCACTGCTACATTTAGAAATGTTGCGATTATATTCTATTTAATTTTTCAAAAATTAAGCAAGGAAATAATATGGTTGTAAATGTTCGTTCAGGTGCAGGTGGAAGTCCAGATACTGACCACACGCAGATTCCAAAAAGCTTGAGCAATTTAGCAAAATATCGAAACGAAATATCATCATAATGCCCATCCTGGTTTGCAGATAATTATGTAAAGACCCACTTGGGTCTTTCTGCATGAGGGAAATCATCAGCTCTTCTGGATTAGCAGAGCTGAGAGGTGCAGCTGCGCTAGTATTTACTGCTGTTTACCCTAGCATCAACCCCAAAGCCCCAGAGCTGCTCTAATGCACATACATAACCAACCAAGACAATACCACACCCGCGGGTACTCTTTCACATAAATCATATCTGCGATGCGAGTATGAGGAATGTGGGAATTATCGTATAAGATCGTCTTTTACTTCCCTATTGTTTGCGTTCTTAGTTGCTGACATTGAAGAAAATGATTATCACGAGTGGCCGGTGGAAAGCGGAGAAGCACGGAGTCAGGAGAGAGATGAGGATGCAGGAGGAAGGGGGATGTTTGATGAAAAGAATGGAAAGCAGCTGAAAGCAGACGGAGAGATGCTGCAACACGGTGCAGAGAGAGAAAGGATGTGTGGGCAGTGAAAAGATAAATAAACTGGCACAGCAGTGACACTGGGGCACCAAGCTTCGGGCTGGACTCACGGCTTTACTGCTGCTTAGAAACACAGAGAGCGTGACCCAGGCAAGGAAGTGTGTGTGTGTGTGTGTGTGTGTGTGACTGTGTGTGTGTGTGTGTGTGTGTGTGTGTGTGAATGCACTGATGTGGTGTCAGCAGAGGTTATAAAAAAAATAGGGAGGATGCCAAGATAGATAGAAGGCTTGTGTGTGGGTTGAATTCACTAGATAGATAGATTGATGGATAGATAGATAGATAGATAGATAGATAGATAGATAGATAGATAGATAGATAGATAGATAGATAGATAGATAGATAGATAGATAGATAGATAGATAGATAGATAGATGTGTATGAGTGCTTGGTCATGTTTTTAAGACTGGGGAACAAATGTTAGTGTGAATAGATGAGAGTTTGAGGACATGGTGTGGTCCACATGAAGAAACTGCTTATTTATACAAAAACTGCAGCTTTTAGTTAAAATTAACAAATGAATCTATACATGAATGAATGAATGAGTTCTGTGAGTAGGAGGTGCACAGAAGGACAGAAAGACAAAGGTGTGTTTGTGTTTGAGAAAGACAGAATCATCCACCTGCCTGATTAGTCTGATCCTCTGGACATCTGCCCTGAGTGAAACTCTGAAAGCTGACCAGTTTGTTTTCTATGCGCCTTTTATTTTCTCTTTTGTCACCCAAGCTTTCTCTCATTTCCAGTTGGACCAAGTGATCCCTCGCTCCCTCTCTCTGTCGATCTTTCACTTTTTCTCTGGTCCCTTTACAGTCTTCCCCTTTGTTTCTCTCTCTCTCCTGGCGTCTCTCTCTCTCTCTCTCTCACTCTGTCTCCTGGGGTCTCTCTCTCTCTCTCTTCCTGTATCTGTCTCTTTCCTCTTTCTCTCCCTGGGCCTGTCTCTCTCTCTCTCTCTCTCTGATTCTTTCTTTCACTCTCTGTCTCTCTCCTCTCTCTCTCTCCCTGAGCCTGTCTCTCTCTCTCTCTGATTCTTTCTCTTACTCTCTCACTCTCTCTGTCTCTCTCTCTCTCTCGCTCTCTCTCTCTCAGAATAAGATGTTCTGCTTTATTTGCTCAACCTCTGACTTTGGGTATCACATTCGCCCTCTATCAAGAGAGAGTCATTAGAATCGCTTATCAGGTTGACTCTCATCTGAGCCTTTGACTGATTCGCTTTTTCCACCTCTTTATGGAACTGTCACGAATAAAAGATGAGTGTCATTTGCTGAGGTGGCACGGCACGCACGGTGATGATAGATCGTTCATATTTATCTGTGGCAGGGGGCGACTGCTAGCGAGGAGGCCTCCAGTTCTGTGTGACGTGCCGTATGGTATGAATATTCCCAGCTCCGGGTGGGTGAGGACGATCTGGGCGTGAACTCATTCTGAAATCCGCACTTTTCTCCAAACTGTGCGTTGTTACTGAGTAATTAAGCACGGATGTGGTCCAGGACAGAGAGCAGGAAGGGAAGGGGGGAGCTGGTCAAACGTGATTAGAAGAGATTTGGGTGAAATAATCCCCCTGAATAAGCTTGCTTGGAGAGAGAAAGTCGACTCCATCAGGGAAGCTTTGCTTTCAGCTCCACTTTTGTCAGTCTCCTATCCACCCGGTGCCCTCATGGCTTCTCTGCCACCTGCCTGCATGGCTTCTCTACACCATGAAGGGGCAGATTTCCAACCAGCTGCTCTTCCTGACTGAAGAGACTGATGGAGGAACAGTGCATGCCTTGTCTTCTGAGAGCTACTAAAGATTAACAATGTGCCAATGAACACACTAGGTCTTTATCACACTGTGAGTTTCTGTCCACACATGTACGGATCATTTATAAAAAATAATTAACCCTCAGTTTAAAAAATATCCTATTTCTACACAAAAAGGGGATCGGGGCACTGGAACATCATGAACAGTTTACATCAAAAATAACCGCAATACCATGGGGATTGAGGAGCAGAAGGTATTACAGAGTACTCCACTACCATGTTACTACACTTCCCATAAGCCTCTTGACATTCCAATCAGTCGGAAATGTGAGACTTCTGAGCCTTTCTCCATTAAACATCAGAATCACAAACCTTACGCATGAAGAAAAAAAAGTTTTATATCTTGCTGGGAGCAAATATCTAATTTTTATATGATAGATAGATAGATAGATAGATAGATAGATAGATAGATAGATAGATAGATAGATAGATAGATAGACAGCGTGTATTCATGTAAATTTAATATAAAAGTATGTGTCAGATTAAGAATTGTGTTCTTTTTTTTCTTTTAGCATGACTGTTCCTGTGGTATAAGGAATAAAATACTTCTGGACATGCTTCTGTAGAAGAACAGTATGTCAGGATAGAGACATTGAGGCAGATGCAGATGCAGGCAGGGCAGTTTTAATGAGCACACAACAACAAATCCAAAACGGCAGGCAAGGCCAGGGTCAAGAAACAGGCACCGGCCAGGCAATTTGCACACATCACAAAGCGAGCTAGACAAGTACTGGTGAAAGTTAATGCAGGAGCTAGATGAGAACCAGCTAATCAATAAACAGAGTGTCAGGCCTGGTAACGTCAAGAACAAGAAGTGAACTGAGCGTATACTTTACACTGAACTGTGAAGGAGAGTGAATTTTTAAAGTCTGTGAAAGGTGCATGTGGCTGGGTGACTGGACGGGGAAGTGTGTGTCCTGAGGAGAGTAGTTAATGGCAGCCATGTTTGTAGGCCACTGTGCATACTGTGATATGAACATTATGGATTGTGGTGTAAAGTTTGTGGATTATCATGTGGAGTTTCTAGATTATGATGTAGAGTTTGTGGATTATGATGTGGAGTTTGTGGATTATGATGTGGAGTTTGTGGATTATGATGTGGAGTTTCTGGATTATGATGTGGAGTTTGTGGATTATGATGTGGAGTTTCTGGATTGTGATGTGGAGTTTGTGGATTATGATGTGGAGTTTGTGAATTATGGTGTGGAGATTGTGGATTATGATGTGGAGTTTGTGGATTATGATGTGGAGTTTCTGGATTATGATGTGGAGTTTGTGGATTATCATGTGGAGTTTGTGGATTATGATGTGGAGTTTGTGGATTATGATGTAGAGTTTGTGGATTATGATGTGGAGTTTGTGGATTATGATGTGGAGTTTGTGGATTATGATGTGGAGTTTGTGGATTGTGATGTGGAGTTTCTGGATTGTGATATGGAATTTATGGATTATGATGTGGAGTTTGTGAATTATGGTGTGGAGATTGTGGATTGCCATGTCATGACACAGTATCTCTCCTTCATGCTATATCACCCTGTCACTGATTATTTAGGTATTTCACCAAACTTTGCTGTGTGTGTGTGTCTGTGTGTAGCATGTCTACTGGGGATGTAGCTTTCTTACTATATGCTGATAAAGGTCACTCGCACCATTCTGTAAATTTTATTGTATTTTTATTATAAATGTCTTAGGCTCCTAAGCAAAAAAAAATAAAGTGAGGGAAATTCACATGGCCCAAAGACTGTAGAAACTCTGTAGGAACACACTGATGTCCAGTAGATTTTGATCGTATGGGTAACAGGGTAACAGGTTTGACACAGATATTTTTTTTATCATTTATTAGAAGCTGCCAGCCCTACACCCACCAGGATACACACATACACTCAGGCGTCCAAATACACAAGGTATAGGAACAGCCCCTTAGCTCCCTGGTGTGACTTAGATACATACTGCTGACATGTTACAAAATCCCTGTTAACCTCTGACCACACACACATTAGAGTCAAAGATTTCATTATTATCCAATCATGGCGGCATGGCTGTGTGAAAAATGCTTTATTTTTTCCAGTTGACATGGATCACATAACAATTTATACAAGTAATTGGATTCCAGATACGCAGCCGCACGTTGACACACACATTCATACCCCAACACACACACACACACACACACATGAACACAGAGCTGATATCTTTAAATACCTTTGATTTTGCAGTGAAGTGTGACACATTAGCATGTGGCAGTAAAAAATAATCTGGGAGTATTTAAAATTGCTTCATGCTGTTAGTAGTAGACATGACATTCTCTCAGGACTTATCTCTCATTTGTAAAATCTCTTAAAGGTCTTAATGTTTAGCAGGCTAACAATAAAAACAGTGAGGATTCTCTTTACATTGCGAGTCAAACTAGTAGCTTAGTAGTTTAGCTACCTTGTCCAGTAGCAAGTAGAAGAAATGTTATTTTCTAAAACAAGTAGATAAATGGCTAGCAAAGCAATCAATGATCAAGGCTTTATTTTTCCCCCTCAAAATATGTTCATGCAGCAGCAGCAGCAACAGTAGTAGCAGCATTGCTAGCTCAGCTGTTAGCTCACATAACAAACTGCTAGCTTCTTTATCCACAAGGAGCTAGCAGTGAGCTTATTATACCTGAGTATATTTAATTTTCCTAATGTTTATAAGTCCGTTAGGTAGCTGCTTGTTGTCAGTTAATTAGAAACAAGACAGATGTCTGAGGGAGTTTACTGTCTGCTAACAACAAACTGTTTGTTTTTCAGGCAGCTTCAGTTGATGAGCTATTAGTTGTATTTAGCAGGTGACACCAAAACTGAGAAAACTCTAATGAAGTAAGGTAGATAAGGTATAAAGTTTTGAAATGTTTAACCTAATGAACCTAATATAGCGGGTAAAATAGATCTGACTGAATTGAAATCATCTATTATGTCCTTGTCGATGTTCAAGCAAACAGATGAGTGTAGAGATGTCGAGGCTCGGGCTTAAATGTCATGAGCGACTTTCACTGCAGGCAAGAAGATTAGATTGATGTGAATAACGCTGACAATCATTTCCTTCGTAAACACATAATACTTCGATAAAGTGTAAGTGATGTCACTTATCAGGTTACAAATGTAAAATGAAGCGTGGTGTTTGCTTACAGTAGCCTGGCAGCTGGTAATAATTGCCTCATAAAACGTGTTACATTTTATCATTTGGACTGAGATAATATAGAGATGAGGGTTTTTTGTTATATTTAAGCGAGAGTACTGTTGTGAGCGCCTGCATTCAATCACAGCTATGCCGATAATCAGTGCGACGTTGCAAGTGTGATATTACTTTTACACAACAGTCATATTAATGAGAAATTTATATCAAGTTTCTGACATTTCAGACACAGTATGGCCAGTATTATTTTTATTTATTGTTTATTTTTGCTTTGTGAATTATGAACCATGACTACGTATAACTGCTTGTTCAAATCCTCCTAGGAAGTTTGTTTTTAAGTGTTGGGAAGTCGTAGTTACGACATCAAGTGCATTGAATTTTTTTTTTTATCAGAGCAATATGGAGGTGACATTATGGACAATAAAGGATACCTAATTTCTATAATAAAAATACAGCACATTTTTAAACCTTGCTTCTAGAAAATGAAGAAAAATCCACTGACTCCAGCATGTTTTCTGACTAACACGCCCCCAGATCATAAACAACTCACTTGTAATTATGACTTTGAGGTGCTTCTTATTTTCATGCAACTCTAAAACATGATCTTTCTGACATAAGCTGGCATAAAGATACACATAGTTTTCATGGTCATATGTATAACTCTATTTATAGCATTATAAATTCCATGCAAATGAAATCAATCAATAGTGTTTGCTTAGGGTTGAGAGAGGTTGAGATATGGAAAAGAAACAGATTTCAGCTGCAGTTTTCAGAAGTTGGTATGAAAAATAACAAACTTTCATCACATGAAGGGTTTTCACAGGTCACCACACAATTACTGACCAAATACACTTCTTAAACTGAATATTAAAGCTGCATCTTTAATGGGTTAACCTTTTTTTTTTTTAACTATTTCCATTACCGAGAACTCTGGATCACGTTTTTCCTGTTTTTTTTGTGGCAGCATTGCAGGGTGTAGCTACACAGATGGTCTCACACCACTTTTCTCAATTAGTTCCCAGCAGAGGCCAGCCAAGAGGTGACCACTCACTTATCATCCTCCGTCAAAACCTAGTGTTAAGTTGACTCAGATGATTTATGGCCAGCAAATTGGAAAGTCTTCTAATGCGATTGCGTATCTAGGCCAACTATACATCTGAGGATCTATGATAATAGCTGTATATATTTGTGTATATATATATATATATATATGTGTGTGTGTCTAGGTGTAAAATTTAGTTTGGCTTCTGGTCTGGTTTGTGTTGAAGTGTTGCTGTGAGGTTACTGTAGCGAGAATGTTTACACACCAAGTGTGTGAAGTTGCATCATGCTTCTGTCGTGAGCCTGTATCAATCAGGCTGGATGAGATCTCCCTGGGAGATTATAGCCAGAGCTCCTCTGTAGGAAGGCAGCTGTCATACTTGAGCAGGACTTTAATCCAGAACATGTCTGTAAACCTAGCTGATAAAAGATGCACAGGAAGCACCGATGAGGACTTCAGTGATCTTATTTTCTGAGATGCTGCTTGGTGAATAGTGTGATCACACCTAGAACTCGTGAGCGACGACAAGAAGCACAGGAGAAAAAGGCGAACAAACTCCTGAGCATCTATTTGAGAGAATCGAGCCAGATAAACGCCTTCATCCTTCCCCGTTACGACACGCTATGTCTCGCGGCACTTCGGCACACTTTCAGTTCGCACATTGATTTTGCATGAAAGCAGCTATATTACACATTTCTCTCTTTGTCTCTCTGCTTGACTGATGATTTGTTTAGTGGCTCAGTTCCAGTGTTGTCCTGCGTCGCATCCCACAATCCCAGACTTTTGGCATTCGGCTCGAGTCTTACTTCATCGGTTCGTTTGAACAGGCTTACTGCATTATTTAGAAGACAAACAATAGCTCCTGTTGCTACTTAAAGACTTTGAGCATTTTAATTTCCATGCAGATTGAAGGTCAGCCCGTAGCCGAGCACACAGGCAGCGGTTCTATACTGTATAAAGAGCATGCAGAGCGAGGCTGGGCGTCTCAGAGGGATTGCCAGGGGCGAATGATGATGGCTTAAATGAGCGTGTCTGCTTGTGAATGACTGCTTTGTAGATGAATGTGATGTTAATCAATTATAAATACAAAGGCAGACACGGTGTAACTGTAATCAGGAAGTGAAGCGTGCAGGCTCGTGTACATTCGGAGTCAGGGACGTTTAACCCAGGATTTTATGACCTTAGTGTCTCTGTTGCTGCTGAAGAGTGTATACTATAACTTCAAGTTGAGTTACTTGAGTTGTTTTTTTAAGTTGTTTTTTAGGCAGCAGGTGAACTTTTGTTTAACCATCTTGAAATATTTTACAGTGTACACTTCATTTGATATATTTTGTTAGGGTTTTTTTGTGCTAATAGAACAATAATTACATCAATCCATGAAAAAAATGATAATCAGCTTTTCTTGAGTATAAAAGACAACAAGACACTTCAGTTGCTTCCCAAAGCACATGCTCATGCACTATTCAGTGCCATTTTGTAGTATAGATAGTGTGAGCAGTGCTATTCAAGTATCTGGATGATGCACTTATTTAACCAAAGAAGAAAAAATTAAATAAAATATGGAATGTCAGACACTTCATGCACTTAATGACTTATTAAGCACCGCATGCTTACATAGTGGAAGAGGGGTGGGGCTTCCAGGTGCTGATGTCAGCTGACAACACTTCATTGGACTAGACATCTTATAAAATCTTTTAAATTAACCCACATCATGTGATTTCTTTCACTCGCTGTATCATGCTAAAACGTAGCATCACATTATACGGGTTTGATGTCATTCGACTGTGAAACTGGTTTATACTGGATTATATTTTATAGTGCGTAGTGTACATGGATAGTGTGTAGTATGCCATTTGGACTGCAGACCAAGTGTGGTCACTTCGAAGCGTTGATAAAAGCATAAAATGGTCAGTATTTCCTGCAAGGATCAACATTTAATGCAGAAACTTACAGAAAGGTTTGATTTTTATAATCAGAATAAATC
This sequence comes from Hemibagrus wyckioides, assembly GCF_019097595.1. Taxonomy (NCBI): domain Eukaryota; kingdom Metazoa; phylum Chordata; class Actinopteri; order Siluriformes; family Bagridae; genus Hemibagrus; species Hemibagrus wyckioides. The sequence goes on from NC_080725.1 coordinate 1,248,680, forward strand.
TGTATTGTGCATTCTGAGATGTTTTTCTGTTGACCACATTTACACAGAGTGATTATTTGTGTTACTTCCTGGCTATTCTCCTCTGCTCTCATCAGCAAGACCTTATGAACTGGCACTAATAACCACAACACACTTAAATTCACTGAGATCACATTTTTTCCTGTTCGATGTGAACAGTAACTGCAGCTCTCGGCCTGTTTCTGCATGATTCCTCACTGCTGCCACCTGATTAGCTGCTTGGATAATTGCGTGAATGCACAGGGGTAAAAATGTTCGTATTAAAGTTGCCATTAAGTATATTTTTGCTTTGAAAACTTCTCCTAATAATAATGAATGCGAGAGGCTTCTAGTCTCAATGTACTGAAGCAGCTTATCATGGGTTTGTAATTACAGAATCCCTGGTGTTAAATTAACACCTGCAGTCCAACATCATTCAACGCTGCATGAACAAATTTGATGTTGATTAGTAAACAACCAGTTTATCACTCTGTTCAGAACTTCTGCACAGTATTTATCCAGTATCCTGATGGCAGGAATGTTCTGTCTCGTACTCTAGATCTGTATTAAAGGTCCAGTCCGTTATTGTCAACTCTTTTTGTATTAATATGTAATATCTGGTGTAGAACTCTTACATTTCTGGCGATGGAATGAGATAAAATACCTGACCAGTGGAAAAACTTTGCAGCCTCTGTGAACAAAAGAGTCACTGCACAAGTCACATGGTTATTCTTTCTTGCTCAGGCTTTCTAGCCCATGTTGTTTTATAGTACATAACAACTAGCTTTACCTTTAACCTCCACTATCCATCCATTTTCACACGGTTGCAGGGAACCTGGAGCTTTTCCCAGGGCACAGAGTGGACAGGGTGCCAATTCCAGAGCACAATGATATACACACACACACACACACACACACACCCTACAGACAATTTAGAGATGCCAGTGCATGTCTTTAGACTAGAGGGGGAAATATGAGTTGTGAGGCAAACCTACTGACCACTAAGCCACCACGCCTCCCCAAACTTCCACCAAATTTACATTTAATGAACCTTCAAATTACAGCTAACTTTTGACGCAACTCCTCCTCCACCCTACTAAAGTTTAGCATAAATAAGTAAGCTCTAATGGACTGTGTGTCAAAATGCTAAGCATGTCCGGGATGCACAATGTCCCTGCCCACTGTACCGCATTTGGATAGGCTGATGAGTGTTAAAAAGCAAAAAAATGTCAGAGCTTTAATAGGCTATGTGCACTAAAGCTTAGCTTATCGCCTCTGGGGAAGCTACGGTAGCATTCCTGCTTTCTGCAGTAAAGTTTCTTCTGACTGATTGCTGATGACTTTTTCAGGGCACAGACATACCAAGTTATTTATTTATTCCAAAAAAAATGCAATGTCCATGTATTTCTTTATTCGCCTGTCTCTTTCATGCTTTCTCTCTCTTTCTTTCTCTCTCTCTCTCTCTCTCTCTCTCATCCCCACTTCTTCCACTTCTTTCTCTCTCTCTGGAGACGAGATAATACCCTCATCAGCAAATGTATGTGATTATCTCAGAGGGCTGCTGATTCTTTATCTATTTTTTTGTCATCAGCGTGACAGAAGTAGGACAGCCCCCTGAGTGGTGTGCACAGCGTGTCCCGCCCATGTCGCCTGGTGTCTGGCCTTTTCAAATTTAATATTCAAAACACCACCAACTTCCAGCCTCATTGAACTTTCTTTAAATGACCTAGATGAGAAAGGATCAAAGCGAATTATGGACACACGCTCTTTAAGCAAACTATTTACGAAGCTCGTGAAGATTGTGTGGCGGTTTTTCAGCGCACAGTGTTTTTTTCTCCATCCTTCACTCATTTTCTGTATCAGATGTTATGAGATATCATCAGCCAAATGTTCTACCTGGTGCCTCATCATTCTAGAGTCTTATTAAAGAGCTGTTTGTTTTGAGCGGGTTTTCTCTCCTTCTCTCACGCTCATCCGAGTCTCATTTCTGACAGCGTGAACAAGACATTAAGGCAACGCCAAAGTCATTACTTTTTCCGCAGAATCATCTGTTTCCTACAGCGCCTGATTCATTCTGCCCGTGCACTGTTTATCTACCACGCTGCTGCGCTGGCTTAGCCGACCTCAGCGGCTGTAAGTCTGCCACCTCTGCCCAAAGAGGAAAACAAAAGTGTGGTCATGCTTTAATAAAAACCCAGCCTCAGCCTGGCTGCCTCATATATTCCCTCCCTGCTGGGGCACGATTGCTGGTGCTTGCATACGTAAATGTGATAACGAAAACAAATTGGCTTTAGGGAAAGCTGGTATTTGATCTGTCAGTGATTTATGATATATATATATATATAGTATAGAAACTCTTAAAGCTAACTCTGGCATTTAATCATTTAATTAAATTTTTATTTAATTTTGTTGATTGATTTTTTTAAGCTTATTTTCCTTCATCTTTTTGCTAACACAAGGATGTGTATGATGGACGCACCACATCACGTGATAACAAAAGCATTTAGAATTCTTGACAGAGTGAAATGTTTGTGAGGAAATGTTTATTTCACATTTTTTGAATTACGGCTTTATAAAAGTGCTCCAGATGAGGATGGGTTCACATTTGAATCCGGTTCCTCTCAAGGTTTCTTCCTCATATGGTCGTTTTGGGGAGTTTTTCCTCACCACCGGGCAACTTTGGTTAGCTCATTAAATCTAAAATGTAAAATTTAATTTAATCATTTTATTCTGAATTTTTATTTGGCTTTAAAGCTGCTTTGTGACAGTGGGTGTTGTTAAAAGTGCTACACAAATTGGAACTAAATTGGAACTTTCGTTTTTCCACCGTGGGAAAGTCTTCATGACTTCCAGTTTCTCTGTAACACGACATTTTTCCATCTTAACTTCACATAGCAGTGATAACAGGAGCTTACTTCTTTTGCAGATCAGCAAATGTCAAGGAATAAAAATTATATGTCCATCTTTAATTCATAAAAAATGTTAATAATGACAAATTGCTGTGGCGTGAGAGGAATAAAACACTTCAGGATGCGATGTAATCATGTCACAACACCATATTTACAACAGTTATTTTACTATAATACCTCTCATGTCATGATTTATTTACATTTCTGGCATTTGGCAGATGCCCTTAACTAGAGCGGCTTACATTCTTATCTCATTTTATACAACTGAGCAGTTGAGGGCCTTGATCAGGGGCCCAGCAGTGGCAGCTTAGTGGACCTGACAACCTTCTGTTCAACAGTCCAACACCTTAACCACTAAGCTACCACTTTTCTTCTTTGTCTTCTTCTTCTTCTTCCTCCTCCTCCTCTACAGAGCTAATTTTGAAGAGAAGCGAACCTATATAAATAAAACTCTTTAATGCTGCTATTCCCGCCTGCTTTATGTTGATTATGGAACAGTTGATTTAGATCAAAATAAAAGAAAAGGTAAGCGCTATTCATGTGGGTCTGAATAACAGAACACCTGCATGCGCTATTATTTCTTCCGTCTTTTTAAACCTCTGCTTATTATCTCTGTGCTGCTTCTCCTTCATAATTACATAACGACCCTCTACACATCACTGGAGAAATACCTCCACTCTGTTTGCTGGTTAGATCTCTCTCTCTCTCTCTCTCTCTCTCTCTTCACTCTCTCTCCTTTCCTCCTCCCCCTCCCCCTCCTCCCTCTCTTCACATCGTGCCATGGAATGAAATTTGTTTGAGAATCAGCCTTCATTTTTCTCTGAGCGTAAATAAAGATGCCGATCGGGACACTGTGAGCAGCTCATTTGAATAATTGAACGCACAGCGATCAGATGGCAGTGAAGGGGCGGTGCGGCCGCTGGATGTGGCGCAATTAAGCTGGGCAAACAATGGAAGAGGGTGGGCTCTTCTCCGCACCTCTCAATGCTCTACTAATTGCCTTCGACTCTTCAGTCAATGCTTCCGCACTAGCGCCATCTGCCCCCAGTGTCAGGGAGGGGCGTTCAGGGGTTTCCTCCCGGCCCGTGGAGCAACACGCTGGGTCCTATTCACATCCATGTCTCAGTGTTTAGTGCTTCTGCACCCTCCCTCTCCTCTCATCCTCACCCCTGTCTTTACTCAGAGACCTGTGTGGAAGTCTTGTCTGAAACAATCCACAATGTCCAGTCTGAATTTTTAGACACTGTTCCATGCGTGTCAGAGCAGATTTAGTGTCCTGCACAGCTAATGGACATAAACAAGGTCTTCAGTTCCTCATATCGCTTTCATACATATCTGATTAAAACTTCAAATTTTACCCTCTCTCAGCGAGGCTTAGGTTTTACATCTCTCTCTCTCTCTCTCTCTCTCTCTCTCTCTCTCTCTGTCTCTATCTTTCTGTCTGTCTGTCTGTCTGTCTGTCTCTCTCTCTCTCTCTCTCTATCTCTCTCTGTGGTTTTCCCTTATTTTCCATTTCTCCATCTTGGTCTCCTCCTCTTCCTTTCTTTTGTTCTTTCTGTCTCACACCTCAATTTCCTCAAGATCAACCATTCTTCCTCTTTTTTTCTTTTTTTTTCTCTCTGTCTCATTCCTTTTCCACCTCTCTATCTCTCTCTTTCTATTTCTGTTATGTCCCCTTCTGTCTCTATATTTTGTTGTCCTTCTCTTTCTCCCTTTTTTTCTCTTTTGGTCTTTCTGTCTCTCCTCCACTCTTTCTCTCTCTCACTCTTTCTGTCACAGCTCCAAACATCATTCGATTTTACCGCTTTCTTGATTCGTCTCTCTCTCTCTCTCTCTCTCTCTCTCTCTCTCTCTCTCTCTCTCTCTCTCTCTCTCTCCTTTGTCCTTCTCTCTCCATTTCTGCTCAACTGTCATACTCCCTTCCTTTTTTTCTCTCGCTTTTCATCCTTCCTCTACACCCTTCCTCTCTACCTCTTTTCCTACTTTCTTTCTCCCCTGTTTCTTCCTTTTTCTTTTTTCTTTCTTCCACATTCCCTCCTATAGTCTCTATCTATACTCGCATATCTCGCTTTTCCTCCCTCTCTCTCTCTCTCTCTCTCTCTCTCACAGCAGCTACATGAGCCACGCATCTCTATCGCCACTCTAAAGCAGCCAGAAAATCTGAAAATATGTTTGTTTTTTTCCTTTGCATAACGTTGAGCAACATCATGATTCACTTTATTACTGACTACTGACACTTTTTCATCAGGGAGCACGAGAAAAAAAGGGCACTGGGGAAATGTCGGGAATAATGCAGAGCACCTGTCTCGTCGCTTATCTAATAGCTTCAGTGTGAGGAAATGCATGCATTGCCATTTGATGGTTCAGAGTTTGATTATGTGTCCAGTATACACACACACACACACACACACACACACACAGAGCCATCTGGATAGCTGGTTTGTCTGTGTGTGAACGCCGTGTTTCGAGGCTGAAATGCACCGCATTCTCGTGCTGGTGTGATTGACAGCTCGGCCTCAGGGCTCTGTGTCTGTCACTGCTGTTTGTCAGAGATGCTCCACTGGGACTCGAATATCGTCCAATAATTACTATCCTGCTCCATCCCTCCATCCCGCCCACGCGTTCTCCCAGGCTGCCGGAGCGTCGTGTGATGTTATGCAGGCTTTACGAAAGAGGAGAGCTTCATTTTGACACTAATTGGGTAGTTTTTCTAACACAATGTGCCATTAGTGCGGCTTTGGGATGAGGATGAACCTTTTACAGTGATGCATTAAGCAGCGGTGTAAACACAGGAAATGTGCCACTTAATGTTCCTTATTGTCAGCCTCTGTCTCTCTCTCTCTCTCTCTCTCTCTCTCTGTGTCTTCCTTCCTTCCTTTTTAATCAATCTCTTAGTTTTCTCAACCTCTAACTCCTTTTCTTTGTCATACTCTGTCTCTGTCCTCCCTCCCTTTCTCAACCACCTTTCTTTCTTTCTGTCTCTCTCTCTCTCTCTCTCTCTCTCTCTCTCTCTCTTTCCCTCCCACTCACAGCACATCTCACCTCTCTACAGTTTTTACTCTCTGTCTCTGGTTTGTCCTTTTAGTCTTTTTCCTCCTCTCTCCTTCTTCTCTGTGTCTCTGTGTCTCTATTTCACTCCTCTCTATTTTCTGTCTTACAGCCCATTCTATTTTGTAACTCTTGGTGAAGATAAATAATGGGTTAATGTAGGTTAATATAACAAAGTTCATGATTAAGTAACTGAATATGACAAAACATACCCTCTCTCTCTCTCTCTCTCTCTCTCTCTCGCTCTCTCTGTTAGTCCTGCGTGATGATTTTCGGCAGAACCCTCAGGATGTGGTGATAGCTGTAGGAGAATCAGCTACGTTGGAGTGTCAGGCTCCCCGGGGCCACCCGGAGCCCACCACTTTCTGGAGGAAGGATAAAGCTCGACTCGACTTGAAAGACGACAGGATTACCGTGCGTGCAGGATCACGTCACACACGTCTCTGATCACTGCATCATCACACCGCAAATCAATAACATATTCAATTCAGTACTCTAGATCATAATTATTATCACAGTTATTCCCTCTGTTTAAGAATAAACTTTCACTCCATATATTATTTTCATTTATTTTATTTATTAAATTGACAGTAAACTGACTTTATTTGGTGTACATTATAAACCTGTATTCCTTCATTTATAAATATTTAAGAGTTTCTATGTTTTTGATGTAAACTAAATTATACTCTACATTAGTAAGTAAACCAGTTTGTTAGTAAATAAGAGAGAGAATAAGTAAGCAGTTAAATAAGTAATAAGAAATGTAAAAAGTAAGTAAGTAAGAAATTAAGTAAGTAGATACATATGCAAGTACATAAGTAAGTACGAAAGAAAAAAAGAAAGTAAATACGTAAATAAGAAAGTAGGTAAGATAGTAAGAAAGTGGGTAAGTAAGAAATTAAATAAGAAAGAAAGTAAGTAAATAAGTAATAAGAAATTTTAAAAGTACATTATTAAATAAGTAAGTAAGTAAACATTAAATAAATAATTATGTAAGAAACTAAGTAACTAAGTAAGAATTAAATAAGTAAGTAAGTAAACACATAAGTGAGTAAGTGACTTAAGTCTCTCTCTCTCTGAGGTAGAGCTGCGTCTCACTTCTTACTAGAAGTTGAAAACACATGTTGTGTGCCAATATACACTATATTGGCAAAAGTTTTGGGACACCCCTCCAGATCACTGAGTTCAGTTGTTGTTTTTCAGGGGTTGGGCTCGGCCCCTTAGTTCCAGTGAAAGGAACTCTTAATGCTTCAGCTTCATACCAAGACATTTTGGACAATTTCATGCTCCCAACTTTGTGGGAACAGTTTGGGGATGACCGAGCCCAACCCCTGAAAAACAACACCTGAATTCAATGATCTGGAGGGGTGTCCAAAAACTTTTGGCAATATAAGTGTGTAAATCATTTCATTTAAGCAAATCTAAAGAGTTATTAAAATAGGATTGATTATGCAGCTTTATTTTTTATATACCGCTTTCTAAACTTTGAGACTGATAACAAAAACATCGACAGATTTATACTTTAAAAAAATCACACTTTTAACACATAACCTGCGCTGTTGGATCTGTTGTTCAGATTCGAGGAGGGAAGTTGACCATCTCCAACACCCGAAAGAGTGATGGAGGGATGTACGTGTGTGTGGCAGCCAACATGGTGGGGGAGAGAGAGAGCGAGATGGCTCAACTCTCTGTGTTTGGTAAGCGACCTGTTTGCTTCTATAAAAAAGTTATTGTTATTTTCCTGTGATTTTTCAGGTATTTAATAAACTCTATTACAGTTTTTTTTTTTTTAATAAAGAATTTTTTACTTTTTCCACATCTGGAAGTGTATATTTGTCTGTGTGTGTTGCAGAGCGGCCCACGTTTGTACGCAGACCCATAAACCAGGTGGCGCTAGTGGACGAGAGCGTAGAATTCAGATGCCAGGTGCAGGGAGATCCCCCTCCGTCACTGCGCTGGAGGAAGGACGAGGCCGAGATTCCCCGCACCAGGTCAGGGAATACCCAACACGACCTCCCGCCTTTCGCACTCATCTGCGCCGTGGTGCTTTTAATTCCTCGGCCCGGACGCCCCCGGTGTAGGACCGCTGTGCGACTTGGTGACATGTCCAGATTAAGATGCTAAGCTTGAGATCAGAATGCAAATCAGCTGCTCAGTGCTGTGATGGAGTTGTGCATGCACTGTGCATCTTAAGAGACTGGTATTTTTACTGTACTGTTTTGGCAGCAGCACAAAGCCAGAGATGAATACATATCAGGATTACTGAAAGAAGTGTCAGCCTTGTAACCTCTGAGCGTCTGCTAGTGTTGTGCGATAGAGATTAGAGCTGTCACATTCCTTAAAAAGTGCATCGGAGTCCTAATCACTTCAGTAGACTTACTATACAAATGTATTCAAATATTAATGAAGCTATAATTTTATACCACCACATACAGAGCGTACATTAGCAGTGTTAAGTGGTGTTGCTTTAAACATGGAGCATTTATAATATGATTTTAACGATTTCTTATTTTTTATCTTTTAAGGACAAATCCTCCATTTTCAGCCTGTCCTCATACACTAATCTTATTTACAAGCTTATTACATACTATACAGACCAGACAAGACTTCCAAACATACACTCTTTTTCCTGGCCACTTTAATAGCAACGCTTGTTAATGCACTTATCCAATCAGCCAATCAGGTGTCAGCAATGCAGGGCATGAAATAATGCGGGTAATGTTCATAAAATTCAATCACAGCAAACAAAAAAATAAGCTCACTGACCGTAGGATGGTTCCTAGGAAACTAAAAACAGAACATGGCAGCCTAAATATATAAATGTAGAGGATATTTGCACTTAACTACACGAATATCATGAAACAATAGTTTCATTCTGGTAGGCTGTGTGTGTGTGTGTGTGTGTGTGTGTGTTCTGATCACAATTTCTAAGAGATATCTCAGTACCTTTAGTGTGTGCTACGTGGGTTTTTTTTTTTTGAGATGTTTGGGAGACGCTGTGTATAAGGACACTATTAAAAGCATCAGAATAAAAACATAAAAATGGGAATTACACAAACCCAAAAGCAATATAAGGCAGCAGAAGTGTTTCAGTGCTTTGCCTCTCATTGTGTTTTCCTTCCTACCAGCTTTGTTCCAGCATTTCAACCCCCACACACTGTTCAATACTCTCCACAGAACAAAGGCTGCAGCTAGATGAACGATGGAGGACATCTCCTGAATATGTCCACCGCTCGCAGCAGCTTCCCTTCCGAACACCGCACAGCAGTCGACTAGAACTGTTCATTGTACGAATTCATAATTGCCTAGTGCTTCCCGGTGCCTGTGCAGTAAATTGGCACGGCGCTACAGTGTTTGCTGCACATTCAGCTCATCAATCTGGACTCCGACCTCCGATTTCCATCTCATTACATTACATTAACGAAGAAAGACGGCCGTCCTGCGTGGCAGAATGAAATCAACTCGTATTCCATTAACCCTCCATCAGGATGTTTTACAGCCAGCCAAATCATGGAGAAAGATCTTCTTTGTAAGCTTCAATAGTACAGTATTTAATGCTGGATTTGACTGAAACACAGTGTGGTTACTGCTGAGGAGCTGAGGTGTGGAGCTACAATGAATCAGGCTTCTATAGAAAAACTGTAACATAAAATTATACAGGAATTGAGCATTGGCTAAAATGTGGATCCACACTGACATTATTCGACTCGTTTTATTTATATGTACAATTTTTACATAGTCTTTATTCATGTTACTTTTTATTTTATAATATATATTATTACAAGTAGAAGCTTGATGGCTCGCACATCAGGGGTTGGGGGTTCGATTCCCTGTGTGAGGAGTTTGCATGTTCTCTGTCTGTGATTTAGGGGATTCTTCTAGGTGCTCCGGTTTCTTCCCTCAGCCCAAAAACATGTGTTGTAGGTTGACTGGCATCTCTAAATTGTCTGTAGTGTGTGAGTATGTTAATGGTTTGGCAATTATTATTATTATTATTATTATTATTATTATATTTTTTTTATTTCTCTATCCACTAAATTATCTACTTATTATCTACTTATTTTAAGCTTATTTTTTATTTCTATTATTATATACAATTTATATTTCTGGAAAACAACAAATAACGTGTGTGTATGTGTGTGTGTGTGTGTGTGTGTTGTATGTGTGTGTATGTGTGTGTGTGTGTGTGTGTGTGTGTATGTGTGTGTGTGTGTGTGTGTGTGTGTGTGTGTGTGTGTGTGTGTGTATGTGTGTGCAGTGATGTGGCAGCTGCTAAAGGTGTGAGAGTGGTGTGAAGTGCTGAGTCGTGTATGTGGTAGTCTCCTGTGTGGCTCTTGGCCTCTGTTTAGTTCTCTAGCCACTAAATAAGAGTCTAGTCGGAGACCCCATGCACCTCTCCACGCTCTCCTCCACTCCTTTACCCACAGTTCCTCTCCAGGGAGACACCTATATAGGTCGAATACGTGACATTACTCGAATCTCTGCTAGACTCATGCCAACTGGAAACCATTATCAGGATACTCCCACAGTGTGCCTCAAACGTCTCAGGCTTTTCTAAACACACCACATGTTGCACTCACTACTGAGGACCTTGTTAATTTGCTCATCTTTTCTTCATGTAGACACAGATGGGTTTAAAAAAAGAAGAAGTGATGAGCAGCCTTGTTCACTTTTGCGACATTTCCTCACATGGTTTTGATCTATCCGTTTTTTCCTGGTCAGGTTGCTGCAGCAACACTGAGCCATGAGGTGGAAATATCCATGCTGAATGGGATGGCAGTCCATCAGTGGGCAACATGAACACACATTCATTCACAGTTAGAGCAATTTTAGCAGTTCATCATGTTTTTCAAACTTTTCTCAAACTTCCCTCCTCTCAAAATATGATCAGTGAAAGCAGATGAAAGTCTCAGTGTTACTAAAATCAATGCTCTGGTTGATGTGTTATAGGAAAGGGTGAAGGAGGTGGTAAACACTGTCCTCTTATTAATTGGACTCACTGAGTACAGTATTGGTTATGCTTTGATATATTTACTGTATGGTTGTTTATCAATGAAACATTTAGAAATTTGTCCTAGATACACCAAATCCTTAGGAGAAGATCTTCTTTTCTCTGGATGAACACACACACACACACACACACACGCCAAACACAGTGGGTTACTCTTCATAAATATTGAAATAGCAGAACAGTGAGGGTTCCGACTGAAAGCACCTTTCATTTCACCGTGGCTTTGATGCTTGCATAATTGACACCCTTTTTCTCCACTTTACCAAATCATCTTCAGTATGGACTCTCTCAAGGGCTGCGAAAAAAAGGCCTTTTGTTCCCCCCAAAAGTGCTTCACCAGCCCATTATTCTTTGTTTACTTTTTTTCTCTAAAACTGTCTCTTGCTAATCGCTGTTTTTCCTCTCCACACTGAGCTCCCGCTGCGCTTTAACATGAGAGCGGTTAACTTTGAGCACATAAACGTGTTTGAAGGCTGTCTGCATTGTTCCGCACAGGTACGAGATGAAATACGAAAAGGACGACTTTGTCTTGAGGATTAAGAAAGTGTCTTCTGGGGACCAGGGAAGCTTCACGTGCGTCGCGGAAAACAGAGTGGGCAAAGTGGAAGCATCGGCTACGCTCACCGTCAGGGGTGAGTGACCTTCATACGGTCTTCATAACTGCATGTAATTAAATTGTCTTATACAACTATTACAGTATAGATCCGAACCCTATCCCAGGAACGCTGGGATTGGGAACACACCTTGGATCAGAGGGCACCGTATTCACACACTCATTTACACTTAGTGGCACTTTGCCGATCCGTTAAGTTGCACGTTTTTGGAAAGTATGAGAACTGATTCACCACCCTGATGTAATTCCAGCGTTTTTAACATTGAGACATTTTTAATTATGCCCTGCAAACACGGCATGTGATATTCAAAATCTAACTCACTTTAATCCAATATTACATTACATTACCATCTCTCGAGACCTACAATTATTACAGATGCAAGGCCTAAATGCCATTTTCCAACTCAATTTCACTTTAAGGTCTTACAAATTCTAAAGTGGAGTAATTCAATTCATAGAATACATCCGGTGTATGTACTCTACGTACATTCTAAATTATTTTATCCGCAAACAAAACAAAAAAAACCTTAAGCAACTCAGTGGATGCTAATAAATTAGAATCAGACAGTTGATGCATCATTACGCACTGAAGATCCTATAATTAACAGAATCAATATAATGTCTTACAAAACTAATTAAATATCAGGCTTGCTGAATTTATTGCCATTATAGAGACGAGACGAGGAGTAGGCAATAAGTGCAGTCCTGGAGTGCTCACACATTACTGAAGACGAGAGTGCACCAGGAGACAGAAAACACATTTGTTGTAATTTATGTCAACCAGCTAATTATTTCCACTGATGAGATGTCATTATTAAATTCAGTGTTAGTTTTTAAAAGAATTTCGCAGAGTTGTTTTCATCGGATCTTTTTGGGGGAACATTTTAATTGACACTTCTCGCTCTCATGATTTCATCCATATGTGTTTCCTGTTAGGAATTAAATACTGAATAGTACACTTTAAGATGATTATTAGTGAATATTATTACTTGAAATCCATAAAAAGAAGTATGTTTTTATTTGTAGAGCACCTTATAGCCCACTCAGAACACACACTGTTCACTGGGCGGTCTGTAATGTTTTTTAGGTCGTAATTTACTGTTATGAAATGGAAATGGTCCCAGAAGTAAAAGTGCAAACACTATTATAACATGCTGAGTAAAGGACCTTGGTTTTGTCTCACAGCAAAACTAAACTTTGTAGACTGTAAGAAACCTTAAAACTAATGAAATCTGATTAAATAAAAAACAATAGTTCCCTGATTTGAGAAGGTGAGTGTGCTGTTTCGAAAGATATTCCGCTTGCTTACTCAGGACATGTGGTTGATATCGTTTATGAACTTGAATGATGTAGCTTACTTTGAAGAACTGTACAAGGTCTGTTCTGCAATTTGGCATTGCTGCTGTTGTATCTTGTGAGTGAAAAAATCAATTTTAAATACCTTCTGGACTGCTAGGATTTTCATACCCAACGTATGGTCAATAAAGTTAGCACAATATAGTGTGAGAAAGACAAAAACAAAAAACAAAAAAGCATCCAGAGTGTTGCAGTTCTGGTGGTAGAAACATCTTGCTGATTACAGAGGTCAAAGAAGAATGGCCAGACTGGTTGGAGATAACAGGAAGTCTATAACCACTACTTACGTGTGGTGAGCAGAAAAGCATCTCAGAATAGACAACACATCTACCCTTGAGGCAGATGAGCTATGACAGCAGAAGACCACATCGGGTTACACTTCTGTCAACTAAGAACAGGAATCTGAAGCTCCAATGGTTCACCAATCAGTGACCGGCTAATTGAATAATTGCATGAATGAACAGGTGGGCAGTACCGTATACATTAGTAGACCTGCACAACTTTAAAATTGGAAAAGTGTTCACAAATCTGTCCAGTTTAAAAATACGTGGTTTTGTCCAAAAGCTGTTATTCTACCAACAGCAGGCTTTCTAACCCACTTTTTCAGCGTAGTATTACCAAAGCCTCACCAAGGAGGAGGCAGCACTGTTTACGGGCCTCTCTGCTGGATCCGAGCCTGTCAGGACCGTCTCCCTCTGTGTGTGTCATTTCCTGACCAGTGGGAGTCCTGTGATACAAAAACATACATGTAAACCCCGAGCTGGGCACAGACGCCTGGAACTGACCTCCCGCTAAGTTCAAGAAATGAGGAACTTAATGACAGTTTAAAGCCTGGTCTCACACTCCAGTCTGTTGCAAAAGCAGTATACAGTACTACATTTCTGGCCCACCGAAAGACGCCGGGTGAGGTGTGGTGCAGGGGAAAAAATAGCGAGATGTGACGCATTGATACGGCATTTGAGATTTGGGCTCCAGTAATTTTTGTAGCCGTCTAGCCACAGCTTCCATTTTGGAAATCTCCTGGATGTTGCATTAAGGGCAGCCTGCTGCATTATTAAGCTCCCTTCAGAATCCGTGAGATTTAAGATCCATTTCATCAGTCACCCAGTGGACTCTCAGTGTTTTTGTCCTAAATTTATTCGTGTACCCGACGTCTGAATGTGTTTTTTTCCCCTCTCTGGTTGTTGTACCTGTGTCTGTTGTTGTGAATGTCACCCCTTCATCCACTCACCCCTTCTGCCCTCATTGCTCATTCACCAGCTCATCCTGGTAAGTACCCACCCATACCATGCTACTAACAGCATGCATTTGCCTAATATTCCACTCTTTACTTCACAAGATTGATAACCTATTTCAGGCTGATTACCTTGTGATCTAATCTAGCGCATGGCTCTTGGACAAATTTCCTCTCAAATGTGTTTGATTCCTAAAAGTAGAGTAGGGAAAATACAGTTAAAGAGAAATGTACATGAAACCTAGTGTTACAGATCGTGTGAAATTCAGCCATCTTTTTCGTGAACTTTCCACCTCACCCCAGGAGGCATTAGTAAACACACCGTGTTTTGCACCTTTCAATCCGATGTACACTGCATGTTAATTAGGAACGCATGCTTCCCAACACCTCAGCTTTTGCATTAAACATGACCACACCTATGCTCTTGCGTTCCTTTCAGTGAAAATGTAACCAGCTGTGTCTTCGTGTTTGCAATGATACCCATCTGACCTTTCACCTCAGAGGCACCCCAGTTTGTTGTGAGGCCTCGGGACCAGATTGTGATGCAAGGACGCACTGCTACCTTCCCATGCGAGGCCAAGGGAAACCCGCAGCCTGCTGTGTTCTGGCAGAGAGAGGGGAGCAAGGTCAGTGTTCTCCACAGCTTTTGCATATTCATGTAAGATTTATGTGTTTGTGCATGGGTGTTTATGCCACGATCTGCAATTCTGCGCTCACTGACAAGGCTGAGATATATTTGACTCGGGTGAATCGAATTAGCTGGCAGTGGTCTTACTTTGATTATTTTGGGGGATGGAAACAAAGCATTTTGCTCAATTAAGCAATTAATTGGCTGAATGAATGGTCAGATCTTACCTTCAGAGTAATGAAGTGGTCATCAGTCGTCCCTCGCTTAACTCAGGGGGAGTCGTTTGTCATCTCAAAACTTATTAATTTACTGAATTCGAGTCATTAGGGCTAATTGAATCTGGCTAATGCCCTTCCTCACTCGTCACTTGGGTAGATTTGAGGACTTTGAATGAAGGAAAATCTCATTAGAAGCAAGGGGAGATAAGAGATCTCAAGGCTCTGAGTGGGTGGTGAAGTCTGGCTCAGAACGCTGGCTTGTGCCCAAGGGCATGGCGGGCAGCTGAACACCACTCAGTTCAAACGTTAATTACAGACCAGCCTCTGTGTGAAGTCATGAACACACTGTAGGCCTCTGTGCATCTGTATGCGCAACAACTGCAACACCTTTAAACACCAGAGAGTAGAAAAAATGGATTTTTAACTGGTTTAACACTTTCACTTGTAGTTTTAATGTAAATAACAAATAACCACCAGCATGTTAAACCAGTGAAGCCATGGATGTTAAACTATGTTAGCATCAGTTATATACTTGGAGCAGATGGCCGGTAAATCTACCAGACAGTCTGATCTCCAGGACTGTTAGTATCGGAAAAGGAGGCGTATCTGGTAAGCCTGTTAGATCCAGTAAAGAGGTATGGCCTACATACCAACCAGACCTAGTAATAAGGGCTTGGCCACTAAACCTGTTCACTGTATGACCTCTAAGCCTGTCAGTTCTACAGAATGTGGTGTGGCCTATAAATTGGTCAGTTCTATGTAAGAAGATGTGCCCTGTGAACTGGTCTGGCCTAGGGAAGAAGGTGTGGCCTCTAGGATGGTCAATCAAAGGGAAAGAGGTGTGGCCTGTAAACTGATCAGTTCTATGGAAGGAGTTGAGGCCTGTAAACTGATCAGTTCTAGGGAAAGAGGTGTGGCCTGTAAACTGATCAGTTCTAGGGAAAGAGGTGTGGCCTGTAAACAGATCAGTTCTAGGGAAAGAGGTGTGGCCTGTAAACTGATCAGTTCTATGGAGGGAGGTGTGGCCTGTGAGCTGGTCAGTTTTAAGGAATGTGTGGCCTCCAGGATGGTCAGTTCTAGGGAAAGAGGTATGTTAAACAGTCTAGCGATTGAAAATTAATATAATTGTTTTGTTCAGTCCAGGTTGTCGTAGCAATCCATATATTTTTTTACGCTGCTACAATTTCAGATCTCAGATTTCTGATTTTTCTACTTTCCTCAGGACCTGCTTTTTCCAAATCAACCTGCACAGGCAGGAAGTCGCTTTTCAGTGGCTCAGAATGGAGATCTGAACATCGCTTCGGTCCAGCGATCAGATGCAGGCTACTACATCTGCCAGGCTCTCACAGTGGCTGGCAGCATCCTGGCGAAGGCCCAGCTGGAGGTGTCTGATGGTGAGTGTGTTGAATTTTCAATCCAAACTGAACACAGTTGCTCCATGACTTTACATGTTTTTCAGAAGTTCCTAGAATCCTTTCCACAGTGCAGACCTGTAATGTAATGTTCTCTCTCATCAATCATCCTTGAAGTTAAATCCATGCTGTAGAACAGAACAGACGCAATAAAGGCAGTAATGTGTCAGTAATATCTAGCAGGCGACATTTGGATACTGCCGAAAGATTTCAACACACACTCTGCGGTGTACGCATACACACATTTCGGCTGTGCACCTGTTAGGTATATTTTTGCCTCATGAAAATGAATAAATGCAAGATCCACATTTTCCTTTTATTCCTGTGTTTTACTTTGAGTACAATATTGTGGGCATATAGCAAAATGAAGTTCGTTCTAGACGCGGCGGTTTTAGACAGTATTCCACTTTGTGGTGCGGCTCCTGAACGACTTCAGAAGAAATCCTTAACAAATCCTCATCAACCCTTTCTTCTGGCTTGAAGGAGAAAAAGACTTTGGATGGCCTGAAAAAGCGAGCGAAGCCCATAAAGTGTAACACTGGGGCTGCTGATGGAGAGACACACATTTACACCCACTTCTTCTCTCAAAGAGTATCATTATCTTAAGTGCTGTGGCGCCGCCAGTTGGGAGCCGTATTCTGCTTCCTTTCCATTTTGTCTTGGCCTGCTCACGCAGACATTATTGAATTAACATCTGCTCAAGGCCCTCTCTGCAGAAAGAGCGTGTTACCCTCGAAGCAGCGACTGCTGGGTTGCCGTGCATATCAATTGAGAGGAAAAGGATGAGCGAAGTGAGAGAGGTCAGGGAAGAAAGGAGGGAGAGAAGGGAAGCAGAGCAGGAAAGAGCAAGAGAGGCAAAGGAAGAAGAGATCAGATTGCCATGATGGAGATCCAATTCTTTGTTCTGCACTGTAGATCCTCTTGTGTAAATAAATGTACTATACTATATGTTAAAACGAGGAAACACACTCATAGTGAGGAAAACATTTTTACATTGTTTTGGCAAAAATTGTACGTTATTAATCATTGAACAGTTTTGTCCAGAACCTGATTTTTCTTCATGTGGTGCTGCTTGCCATAACTGACAGAGCTTCTCATATTTGTGTGAACGTTTCCAGGAATTCTTTCTTCAGCACTAACCATCAATCTTCAGTTAAGCTCTAAATCTGTATAATGTCTCCTTTCAGGCAAGGGCCTGTTTTTTTTTGTTTTTTGTTTTTTGTTGAGAATTTATGGTCATAAATTGTAGAAACGTAGTTGCACGGTCCGGTCGAAACGACCCAACAGAGATCTTTACATACCATGTGATCATAATGATTATTAATTCATTAACTTATTAATGAAAGAGAAATATTGCCATTTTTGTCTGGGGTATAACGCATATGCTACAGATGCAGTGGCTAGAGATTGAACTGAAAAGAACTGGAGTCATGAGGTTTTGGTCCATGTGATGTAAAGCTTTCTTGGGGCTCAGTGAACCTGTATATCATTGTAATGCATATGATTAATGTCAGGCTACAAAAATATATGGAGAATGGTAGTGCTTAGGTTGTAAGATTTACAAAGATATAAAAATGATCTGTGTCAAACCCTCCTTCTTAATAAATATACAGCAAACACCTAATTTAGACGAAGGATGGAGAGGAGGTGGGTGTGAAAGTGTTGAAAGGTGCAGCGAAAAAGGACTTTAATTAGCCTCTCAGGCAAGCCATTTTTAATCCACGCCGGTGATGGCATGCTAAAAACTCACACAATCAAAGGTGTCTCTCTTTTTTTCTGACTGACCGCAAGAACAGGTGCTAAATTTCAGAACACATCCATCATTGAGAGGCACAAAATGTTGCCGGTAAGTGCTTGCTCTCCTGCAAGGTCAGGAGAAGCTCTGAAGGAAATTGCTATGCATTTAGTCTTCGTGTTTACTTTCTACTCAACAGCTCTTAAAGACCGCCCACCACCCATTATCCAGCACGGGCCAACAAATCAGACAGTGGCAGTGGGCACCCTGGCGGTTCTGGGCTGTAGGGCGTCTGGAGAGCCTGAGCCTACGGTCACTTGGCTGAAGGACGGAGAGAGCCTGCTGGCTAAAGAACCTCGAATGTCCCTGCTGGAGGCGGGCAGTCTGCAGATCCAAAATGTAAAGGTGTGTGTGTTTTGTGATTAGTATTTGCTAAAAAGACACATTTTATACTGTGTATTGCAATTTACTTTATCACGGCCATTTTTAACACTTTCAACCAAAGGACAAAAAAATGGAATTTTGGGGTTCAGCAGTCGCAATCCACAGTGGTGTTTAAAGGCTTGTATTAAAGTGGACACTCAGAGCTTTAGTTTTTTATAAGTATTTGTTTTTACCTAGCTCACTAGGGGCAATATGTTCATATAATGGTTAGTTTTTCTTTTCAAAGTAAATGGTGATATAAAATCCATTTCTGCTTTGTTCATAAGCATTTGAAGGTGTTATCTTCAACTGACTCATTTTATATCAGACTTCCGCCAATAAAATAATTTGGTGGAACTGACTCCATTGTTATTGTATCTGTGCTGTATTAAGAATATTCACTTGCGCTTGTACTCGGATAATCTTCTGCTTACATACTGATACACTTCACTCCAGATAGTAGAAAACATGTTCAGCACGCAGCAGTGCAGCAGATGTTCCCTGTCATGCTGCCTTGTTGCTAGTGTCACGTTTGACTTGCCTCATAAAAGGAAAGTTTTCGACCTTCGTGTGTTTGAGATGCAAAGCTACAAATATTCTCCATGTTCATCTTTTGTTATCAACATTCTAGCCAGGTAACTGTAGAGTGAACTGAATCAGAATCTACACCGTGGGTTTTACACGTACAAGGAATTTGCCTTGGTGTATTGGTGCACAACAATACAAATATAAACATAAGAATATAAAGAAAAATGTAAGAATCTTAAGTAAGATTAACTGTATAGGAAATATAGGTAAATGTACACAGATCAGGTATAATACTGTGAGCAGTGAGAGGTGAATTGAATAATCCTCATCATGGCACCTGTTAGTGGGTGGGATATATTAGGCAGCAAGTCAACATTTTGTCCTCAAAGTTGATGTTAGAAGCAGGAAAAATGGACAAGTGTAAGGATTTGAGAGAGTTTGATGAAGGACCAAATTGTGATGGCTAGACCACTGGATCAGAGCATCTCCAAAACTGCAGCTCTTGTGGGGTGTTCCCGGTCTGCAGTGGTCAGTATCTATCAAAAGTGGTCCAAGGAAGGAACAGTGGTGAACTGGTGACAGGGTCATGGGCGGTCAAGGCTCATTGATGCACGTGGGGAGAGAAGGCTGGACCGTGTGATCCGATCCAACAGACGAGCTACTGTTGCTCAAATTGCTGAAGGTGTTAATGCTGGTTCTGATAGAAAGGGGTCAGAATACACAGTGCAGGACGGGTCAGGGCTGTTTTGGCAGCAGAAAGGGTTATGCTGGATCGGTGTATACACTGTGTAATAGTACAGTATTATAATGAATAAAAAGTGCAGACAATTAAATTACCAATGCTACATTCAGTGCAGATGGAAACATTAATGATTTTATTCTCTTCCAAACTAAGGTGAGTGGTTACTAGGTGTGTAACGATTCAATTCATGATACTGGTTTTCAGTCTGATTCCATTTGATGCTTTGAAAAAAATCTTTTTTATTTCTGGACCATAAACAATGCAAAACAGTATTTCCCAGTAAAAGGGAAATAATTTAATGAACATAAGACAGAATGTAAACTACAGCACTACAGGCTCAAAATACACTAAAAAATTCTTGTGGAATTGATGATGAGGATGAGGTTCCCTTCTGAGCCTGGTTCCTCTCAAGGTTCCTTCCTTATATCATCTCATGGAGTTTTTCCTCACCAACGTCACCCCAGGCTTGCTCATTAGGAATAAATGTTCGAGATAAATACTAATTTAACTTTAAACTTTATCATTTTTTCCCCTGTTTATATATTTCTTGTGAATCTGCTTTGTCCGTTGTTTCAAAGTGCTGTACAAAAATAAACTGAATTGAACAATGAGCTCAGTCTCAAATATGGCAACAGCAACAGAAAAGTCATGTGGCCGAAATGATTGGAGAGACACATGAAGTAATTGTATTATTGCTTTAAGTCACAATGTTTTACACAACCACTGAATCACTGTTATAAAATCACGCTGTGTGTAGACACAGTCATTACATCATTCCTATAAAGTCATGCTGTATTTATATGCGCTACATTAACGCTGCTACATAGACACCTAGCATGTCAAACCATTGCATCATCGACTATCGTCCGTTTTTATGTGCTTAGGTTGCATTTTGCTTCTTATGAAGCAATTATGGGGTGAAAGTGAGGAAATGAGGGGATAAAGAGTGCCTCGTCATAGCGTAGTATACAGAAGGTGGGGGAAGAGCAGGGATGGAGGGATAGTTCTCTCACAGTGATGTCAGACAGGCATGATTTAGATGGACAAGTGCATTCAGTTTAAAGATGAATAAAGTGTATTGATTTTCTAATAAATTGCTAAATGCTGGAGACATCTTAAGCTCAGCTTTGACAGAATCTGGGCTCTTCCTCAAGGACAGCTCTTTATGGCAGATTAAAGGCACACACACACACACACACGCGCAACACTGAAGCGAATATGAAATGCCCACACAGCTCTTACCTGAATGCTTATCTCCCTTTGAATGTCAATTTTACTTAAATCACTTGTCTCTGAATCAGCTTAATGGAACCGAGGCAAACATGGAGAAGAAAGACGCTAGCTTGTGGCACTCTGAGGAGAGTGGATAAGGGAAAGAGAGACGTATAGGAAAAAAGAGATAAAATAATAAAAAAGACAGAAGGACAACAAAAAAGCTCTTACTCTGTGCTATTGTTAGGGAAATGAGCGCTAATTGAAACTGTGTGTCGCTGCATCAGTGTAGCTGTATGGGCTGTAACCGTACTGGTGCGGAGTTCTAAATGAAATTTATTAACAAAATTAATGTCAGCACTTTAGCAAGTCACATGGTGTCACTCGCTCTTTTTCTAGATGCTCCTTCATGGAAGCCATCAGAGGTTAATGCATTTTTTCACGGCAATATCCGTGCAGTCGGGAACATACAGCAGTTGATTACAATAATTAAAAAGCGCTGGAATGAAATAAGGCTGTTTAAAATTTATATACAGAGTTCTTCAAGCCCTCAAAAGCTGATCGGTTTGAGAAGAGTGTAGGGATGAAGTGGAAGAGAGAGCTGCGACAGACTAAAGACTGAAGGACTAAAGCACTGCTGCATCACTCTCTTTATGTAGAGTTGAAGCAGAGCTAAAATATATCATGGACGGTGATTACAAAAATTAAAATGCAAGCCATTCAGGGAGAATGTAATGAATGAAATAATAAGACGAGAATATCAGAAACTCAAATGCAGTGCTTTTTTAACGCTAGACATTTATCAGTTAGTTCATGCTAGTGATCTTACCTGCTTTTTCATCTGTAAAGAAAGTCCCTTGATCTCGCTGATGTTTCTTTGCCATTTTGTGCATTAAATATTATACCAATTCTACCAAAGACAAATGTTCATTTTGTCAGAATTAGTGTGCACTGATTATAGCCAGTTGTACATGAAGTCCACTTAATACAGTGTGATTTGCTGTGTAAAGATAATGGATGGAATTTAAAATAGAGTTAACAGACATATAAAGATTGATAAAAAATACTTAAATCCAACGGTGATGGCAACACAGATATGCAGTGTTATTTTCATTTCATCATTCACGAAATCTTCAGAAATCAAGGCCTGGTTGTATGGAAATGTCTAGATCCTGCATTGTGTATAAATGTTGTGTATGTACAGCTCTCTAACTAGTCTGCTGGTGTTCTTCTCCAGCTCTCGGACTCAGGTCTGTACACCTGCTTGGCCACCAGCTCAAGCGGGGAGACATCATGGAGCGCCTTCTTAGACGTCAGAGGTTCTTATCTCGATTCGGCAGAAGCCTTTTGCTAGAATATTCCATCATTGTCTCTTCTTACCTTTTAATTCTGCCCTCCTTCTTTTCCTGTCAGAATCTGCCGAGCTCACAGACCCCGTATCCCACAACGCCACTGCTCTCCCGGGGCCACCTTCCAAGCCGGAGGTTACCGATGTCACCAAGAGCAGTGTGTCTCTGTCGTGGCGTCCTGGACCCGATGACACTTCCCTCATGTCTGCCTATGTCATAGAGGCCTTCGGGTATGTGTGAATCGGCTGAATCGGGTCCTGGTACTCTGTACCCAGTGCCCTTCACGCTCACAGCACAGATGTGGTCGGTTAACCGGGCACCAGGGTCGCCCTCAGCGAGCGCCAGCGGTGATGGATTTAGTGGCTTATCTGTGAGGAAAGCGCTGGGGCTGTGCCATGCTTGAGCATCGGTGCCCAGTGTGTGATTTGGCTCGTTGTGTTTAGTCAATACTCAGCTGCCTGAGGCTTGTGCGGTGGAGTGAAGTTTAATTGTAAGTGTTTCTAGGTCATGAAAAGGGCTTAGTTTTGGGGAATGGAAGGTGATACTGCCTTCTAGTTAGAAACTCTGTTTTTAGGGCAATAGATAGACAATTTGATTCAACAGTTTAGTGCAGTTTAGAAACTCCAAACTGCACTTTTCCAACTTTCCAACTTTTCCAACAAATTCAAGCAAAACATATTTAATGTTTTATATTTATTTCTTTAACTTGACCTTGTCTTGCACCTTCCTTGCACATGTTATATATACAGTATACGTATGTACAGACAGACAGACAGACAGACAGACA
This sequence comes from Hemibagrus wyckioides, assembly GCF_019097595.1. Taxonomy (NCBI): domain Eukaryota; kingdom Metazoa; phylum Chordata; class Actinopteri; order Siluriformes; family Bagridae; genus Hemibagrus; species Hemibagrus wyckioides. Next base: position 1,271,882 of record NC_080725.1, read on the forward strand.
GATAGATAGATAGATAGATAGATAGATAGATAGATAGATAGATAGATAGATAGATAGATAGATAGATAGATAGATAGATAGATAGATAGATAGAGATATGCACACATCCATATACTGGATATAATATTACTGCTCTTATGTGTTTTATTTTTGCTTTAGGTTTTTTGCTTAAATTATTGCTGTAGTTTGCCTGAGCCTCCCAAAGCATCTCATTGTACAAGCTGTCACTAACATCTGTACATACACTACTCACAAAAAGATAAGGATATTTGGCTTTCGGGTGAAATTTGCATAACTTGCTGTTCTCTAACAAGGTGCTTAACGGCAAAATTCACAACTGGTGTTTGATCCATGAATCGACCAATAAATTTTCTGGTTCAATTAGAATTGGTATTTAAACAGTCCTCTTCATCATGCTGTTCACATTTTGACATCATGAGACCAAGACCACACCTAACAACTGATCAACAGAACCTCACCATTGTGAGGCTTCAAACAGGATGTTCTCAGAGGGAAGTGGCCACTGAGCTTAGAGTGTCACAGAGTGTCATCAGCAGGTTGGGACAGAGATACAGAGAGACTGGAAGAGTCACAGAAAGACATAGAAGTGGACATCCTTTGACCACATCCCACGTTGATGACCGCTTCATTGTGAACAGTGCCCTGCGGAACCGGATGATGAATGCCACTCAACTCCAGGCACATTTAAGGGAGGTGAGAGGAACCCAAGTGTCACGTCAGACCATCCGAAACCGTTTACATCAGCGTGGTCTGCGTGCTAGATGACCTGCAAGGGCACCTGACCACACCCCCAGGCACAGGCATCGGGCCAGGGAGCATTTACGCTGGACGAGGGACCGGTGGGCCTCAGTGCTGTTCTCTGATGAAAGTTGATTCACGTTGAGCAGAAATGATGGACCCAACGATGTTGGAGACGTCAAGGAGAGCGCTATGCATCAGCCACTGTTGTGGTGGTGTTACAGTCTGGGCAGGTGTGTCCACTCAATACAGAACTGCCCTACATCTTGTGAATGGTACAGTGACAAGCCAATACTACCTGAATAACATCATTAATCCAGTCATTGTGCCCCTGCATGAACAACACAGGCCTAATTTCATCTTCATGAACGACAATGCTCCAACTCATCGAGGTCGCATCATTAGGGAACGGCTCCTGGAGGCTGGGGTACCTCAAATGGAGTGGCCTGCACTTTCTCCAGACCTGAATCCCATAGAAAACCTATGGGATCAGCCGAGTCGCCGTGTAGAGGCTCGTAACCCTGCACCCCAGAACCTCAATGACCTGAGGGCCGCCCTTCAAGAAGAGTGGAATGCCATGCCTCAGCAGACAATAAGTCGACTCGTGAACAGCATGAGACGTCGTGGTCAAGCTGTAATTGATGGTCAAGGGCACATGACAGATTATTGAGACATTGAGATTTTTTGTTGTGGTATACCCACCACTGTTTTTTCAATAAATTGTTTCAGATGAGGAATCCACCACTGCATGCTTCTACTTAAATGCCCTACTTTCATGATATAATATCACTGTAGCGTAAACTTTTTACATTTTCCATAAATTTCACCCAAAAGCCAAATATCCTTAACTTTTTGTGAGTAGTGTATGACAAATAAACTTAAATTTATTTGTCATACATAAATTCATAAAATAAATTTGTGAATTGTGCCCTGCAAAGGACTGGTGCTGCATCCAGCAGTCCAGCTGCACCTCAACCTTGGCCAGTATAAAGTGGTCACTTAAGATGAATGAATGAATAAACAAGCACAAATCTTCATCTACTTGCTTCAAGTGCCATTAGAGAGATGCTCTTAGTTTTACATAAATACTACGGATAGTACATACTTATACATTTACATTTAACTGGAAGCTCAGCGGTTAAGGTGTTGGACTGCTCAGAGGGGTGTGAGTTCAAATCCCTGGACCACCTTTGAACAATTCCTTTAACCCTCAGTTGCTCAGTTGAATGATGTAAGTCACTCTGTATAAAGATGTCTGCTAAATGTCAGAAATGTAAACTTGGAGCTAGTTTGTTTTTCAAATAACTTTTAGCCTATGTTAGCTTCTTGCAATTAGTCTTATGTGGAATGATAAAGTAATTAAATAAAAAACATAATTCCACTTGTTCAAGATGCCGGCCCCTGTAATATTATAATACATCATTGAGGACAAGACATTTACACAGGCATGTACAGTGTTTAGGTGGTAATTTAGGTGCCTTCTGTGCAGATTTAAACGCTTTCACAGATCTTTCATCCATTAAGGAATGTGTTGGACTGCTATATACATGCACATTTATATATAGTGCTTATTTGCTTAAGGTGTGTTTTCCGTTCTTTTTACATTACTATACATAATATTATAACATTCACACATTCAGGTCGTTTAATTTTCTTCTTTCATTCGTTCACCTTCAGGAATGTTCAGGGTCACAGTGGATCCAAATCTGATCACTTGTAGACTGGGTGTGAGCTGAGTAGACATCCAGGGATTGGACCAGGGTATCGTACACAGACACACTCACATCTATGGGTACTTTAGAGAAGCCAATACACCTACTAGTGTGTTTTTGAGAGGTGAGAAGAAACTGGTGAACCATGAACCTTTCAGGAGACAAAGATGTGAAACTCAATGCATAGCCCAAGCTCAATCTCAGACTGGAGTCTATTGATGTGAGTTGACAGTCTCAGTCATAATTAACATAAATATGAATGACTTAATCCCCACCCTGGACTGTCATCCACTGGCTGCTTCATAGTTTCTTTATTACACAATCTGCCAACAACTTGACAAAGGATGACGTTTGTACACATCGCCATGTGTCTTTGATGGATACCAAAATGTCCTCATGAATGCAGCCTGTTGCTAGCTGAAGCAGCCTTGACTGATTGCATGAGCTAATATTAGTTCAGAGAATCTTATTTTCACTACAACCAAGCTGTTGAAAAAACGAATTCTCCACAGTTGAGCTGCTGCATCGCTAGCTTACACTCATCTATAGCAAGCTGGTAGAAACAGGCATACTGCCCACAATAATATCAGCATAAAACCCCAGCGCATCTGCCTCGGGCAGCCATGTGAGACGCGTGTGTGCTGTTTTTTCCAAGCAGTGAGTTTATTGCGTCTCGTCTCTGTTTGCAGCCAGCTGGTGAGTAACAGCTGGCAGACTGTAGCCGATCACGTGAAGGACACGCAGTACACTGTCAGAGAGCTCCGACCAAACACCGTCTATGTCTTCATCATCAGAGCGGTGAACGCGCAGGGGGTGGGAGACCCGAGTGCCATGTCCGAGCCTGTCCGCACCCAGGGTAACATACACTCTACCCAACTGCCATGGGGATATACATATGCTTTAATTCCATGACCTTAACTAACTGCTACTGCTACAGTGTATTGATTTAATTTTCTAATACATTTACTGTTTCACAATTACACTATAATATTAATAACAGACTGTATATACTGTGTTCCTATTGAATGCTCATTGCTGCCCATATTTTTTTTTGTGTGTGTGTGTGTGTGTCAGATATCAGTCCAGCTGTGCAGGGTGTTGATCACCGTCAAGTGCAGAAAGAGCTGGGTGATGTCATCGTCACCATGCACAACCCCATAGTGCTCAGCTCCACCTCTGTGAGGGTGACGTGGGCGGTGAGTTTACACACACACAAACACACACACACACATATATATATACAACAGACGAGCTACTGTTGCTCAAATTGCTGAAAAAGTTAATGCTGGTTCTGATAGAAAGGTGTCAGAATACACAGTGCATAATGGGTCAGGGCTGTTTTGGCAGCAAAAGGGGGACCAACATAACATTAGGCAGGTGGTCGTTAATGTTGTGCCTGATGGGTATATATATAAATATATATAAATAAATATATATATATATATATATATACACTATATTGCCAAAAGTATTCGCTCACCCATCCAAATAATCAGAATCAGGTGTTCCAATCACTTCCATGGCCACAGGTGTATAAAATCAAGCACCTAGGCATGCAGACTGTTTTTACAAACATTTGTGAAAGAATGGGTCGCTCTCAGGAGCTCAGTGAATTCCAGCGTGGAACTGTGATAGGATGCCACCTGTGCAACAAATCCAGTCGTGAAATTTCCTCGCTCCTAAATATTCCACAGTCAACTGTCAGCTGTATTATAAGAACGTGGAAGTGTTTGGGAACGACAGCAACTCAGCCACGAAGTGGTAGGCCACGTAAACTGACGGAGCGGGGTCAGCGGATGCTGAGGCGCATAGTGCGAAGAGGTCGCCAACTTTCTGCAGAGTCAATCGCTACAGACCTCCAAACTTCATGTGGCCTTCAGATTAGCTCAAGAACAGTGCACAGAGAGCTTCATGGAATGGGTTTCCATGGCCGAGCAGCTGCATCCAAGCCATACATCACCAAGTGCAATGCAAAGCGTCGGATGCAGTGGTGTAAAGCACGCCGCCACTGGACTCTAGAGCAGTGGAGACGCGTTCTCTGGAGTGACGAATCGCGCTTCTCCATCTGGCAATCTGATGGAGTCTGGGTTTGGTGGTTGCCAGGAGAACGGTACTTGTCTGACTGCATTGTGCCAAGTGTAAAGTTTGGTGGAGGGGGGATTATGGTGTGGGGTTGTTTTTCAGGAGCTGGGCTTGGCCCCTTAGTTCCAGTGAAAGGAACTCTGAATGCTTCAGCATACCAAGACATTTTGGACAATTCCATGCTCCCAACTTTGTGGGAACAGTTTGGAGCTGACCCCTTCCTCTTCCAACATGACTGTGCACCAGTGACCAAAGCAAGGTCCATAAAGACATGGATGACAGAGTCTGGTGTGGATGAACTTGACTGGCCTGCACAGAGTCCTGACCTCAACCCGATAGAACACCTTTGGGATGAATTAGAGCGGAGACTGAGAGCCAGGCCTTCTCGTCCAACATCAGTGTGTGACCTCACAAATGTGCTTCTGGAAGAATGGTCAAAAATTCCCATAAACACACTCCTAAACCTTGTGGACAGCCTTCCCAAAAGAGTTGAAGCTGTTATAGCTGCAAAGGGTGGACCGACGTCATATTGAACCCTATGGATTAGGAATGGGATGTCACTTAAGTTCATATGCGAGTCAAGGCAGGTGAGCGAATACTTTTGGCAATATAGTGTATATATATATATATATATATATATATATATATATATATATATATATATATATATATATATATACACACACATATAAAGAAGGATATACTAAATTGATATGTATGGTAGCTGTACTTGAGATATTGACCAGTGAGTATAGACACAGGTTAGGTTTGACCGTTTGATCAGTAGGCATGCTTATCTGTTGCTGTGAATATAATTTAGAGATAGACATACACTACATAGCCAACATTTTCTGACAATCAGACCCATATGTGGTTCTCGCCTAAACTGTTGCCACAAAGTTCGAAGCTCATAATTGTATGGAATGTCTTCGTATGCTGTAAAATTAAAGTTTCCCTTCACTGGAACTAAGAGGCCCAAACTTTGTTCCATCATGACAGTCCTCCTTTACAAACAGTGAAGTTCAGAAAGTCCTGGATTTCCACTGTTGGAGTGGGCAGTCTCCTGTAGTCTCCTGAGGTCTGCACAGAGCCTTGACCTCAACCTCAGTGAACACCTTTGGGATGAAATGAAAAACCAACTGCACCTCAGACCTCCTCACCCAAAATCACTGGCCAAGCTCACTAATGCTCTCATGACTGAATGAGTAGAAATTCTTCAAAATCTAGTTAAAAGCCTTTTCCAGAAATGTGGAGGTTATTATAACAGTAAAGTTGGTTCAGTCTGGAATAAGATGTTCAGCAAGCACATGGATGTGATGGAAGGGTTTCTATATACTCTTGACTGTATAGTGCATATAGATTTATCTGATGACCCAAACATGTTTTATATTATGATTAACTGCTATTATTTACTGCCTTAGTTAACATTAATAAACTATACATAGTACTTCAGCTTCATCAACCCATGTGTTTGTTTCAATGTTAAACAAAATACTAAAGTCTCTGTTGTGGGTTTCTGAGATCTCATGTATGTGGAAGAGGGCAGATTTTCTTTGAGCACTTTCCTTTGAGTGTGTTAAGCTTTCCTTCCATAAGCATGACCAGCGAAAAAATGTAGTCTGTCTCCATATGTCTGATTTAAGAGTAAGAATTTAATTACTAGTAAATGAAATGTTTTAGTTCTATGTGGTTTATTGGTTAACTTCCAGAAAAGCCAAAACATATGACTTGCACAGTAGGGTTTATTTAAATTTTGACACACACTTTTCTAGGTTTGTGCTCAGTTGGCGGTTTGAGAAAATAAAATCAAAGCAGGTGGACAGAGAGAGCCGGGACAGCTGGTGTTTCACTAATCCCAGACAATTTAGGGTGATGTTTGAATTTGGACAAATGGTTTTCAGTATAACAAATAGATCACTGTTAGCTCTGCAAGCTGAACTCCTGCTTTCTGGAAGCTGCATGCGGTCAGCTTTTTATCTGCTGCTCACTCTGCTTTTGCTTGGCAAAGTGTTCGAGCTGCCTTGTTACACATGGACACACACACACACACACTGATTTACTATCCCAGAGAGGACCATAATGTTTTCCAAAAACTGTGAAAGCTGTCAGACACTTCTGTCATTCTGAGGACATTTGGTCCCCACTAAGATATTAAACCATGCTGATACACACACACACACACACACACACACCATATGCTACTCTGGTATATTGGCTAAATGGCGATTTAATACTGTTACTTGCTTGTACAGAGTTTTGCTTATTTGTCTGCCGGGTGACTGATGAGTGCCATTATTGGAACCTGCTGCTAAAATTATACAACTAAAAACACAAATGATGTGACAGTTCTCTCTCTATCCATATAAGCAAGGTGTTATTGATTAGGGTGTGGAAATCACACGATCCGATTCGATTTCCAAGATACAGATCAAGAACAGTCCTTTTATGCATCCTGATGCCTCTTGATTGTTGAGTTCTGTATCCCACATTACGAGTTGCTTTCCAGTACGCCTGCTCGGTTGCATGAAAAACAAAAAAGTGTTATTCATTTCTGAAGATGATGCATCTAACAATTGATTGTTTTTCCCGTCCCCTGATACCCATTTAAAATAATGTCGTGATGCATTTTTTCTCCCACGCTTGATTTGCTGATGACAAAAACTGCAGCGCAAACTTTCATGAGCTGTTATTGTGCCACGAATGACTAAAACATTATTTAGAAGCATTTGTCACTTGGAATGTTTGCAAACCATCAAAATCCATCAACAGTACATTAAGCAGCTAATGATCGAGGCAGCTGAAAGTCGACGCGTGAAAAGTTTCAGCCTTGCTAATGGCATATTGCTCATTTATTCTTACATAACACACCCCTGGAATGACACTATATACTTTTTTATTGCTTCTCCCGATCTTGTTCCTGCTTCTCTTACATACCTCTCTTAGTCCTTTGAGGCAAACCCTGCTTTACTGCCCTCCTCCTAAAGGGCAGATCAATGTGTGCTGTTGTTTATTAGGATGGGTATCTGCACTAAGTGAGGCTTTTAGATCTTGTACACATTTCAGTAATGAAATGCTCACACACACACACACACACACACATGAGAACACACACACACAGTTCCATGTGGGGAATGAACATACCATGCTGATTTATTTGGACCTGAGCTGACGGTAAACAGCTACTTTATTTCAGCTGTAAAAGCTTGCACTTGGTTCTACCCCTGTTAACAAGCCATTATGGTGAGTTATGTTCCCTCCCTTAACAGAATGAATTCCACTGCACCTATCCATACTCACGTGGGGTTTTTTCGATGGGACCATCTCATTGTGTTTAATGCACTTGCTTTGTGGAGGTTTGACAGAACTACTGCAGTTCATTTGTCATGATTGCCTTCACAGCTCCCCCCCCCCCAACTCGTTATCTGAAAACAATCAGCGTGAGTGTGGAGGTTGTTAATCCTGCCCCACCCCAGACAGCTTTGCTCTGGTTAAAATGGTACTCACATTTGTTTCTTTTTTGTTCACATTTCTTCTCTAGGTTGAGAAACCTTCCCAGTTCATCCAAGGGTACCGTGTTCTGTACAGGCAAACCTCAGGCCTACCCTCTCCAGGAGCCTGGCAGATCCAGGACCTAAAGTCTTCGTCAGAGCGTGACGTCACTTTACATGAACTCAAAAAGGGTGTGGTCTATGAGATAAAGGTTCGCCCTTTCTTCAACGAGTTCCAGGGAGCGGATAGTGAATCCATCACTGCACGCACTTTGGAAGAAGGTAAACATGCTCCAGAAATTAGGAAATGTCATCACGTAGAGTACAGCGTAATTTGTAGCCATGTGAATATTTTAGTGTTCTTCCACCCATTCTCTATCTAGCACCTTTGTATGAGTGTGTGATCGATACCCGGAGGCAGTCTCTTTCAATGTATATCTATTGAAAAAAAAAAGAGAAAAAGAAAAAGAAGACTCCAAACTTATAACGAAGGCCTGAGGGCAGTTGTTCAGGCAGTTATTAAGTGTTTATGTTAAACATTTCTTTCTAAAGAATGCCTGCATGAACTCCTCAGGTATTAAGGTATTTTTAAATTTAGTTACATTGCATTTAACATGTATTCAGACCTCTTCATTTTGTAATGTTGCAGCTTTATGCTAAATGCTTTAAATTATGCATAGAGCGGAAAAACAGATTTGCAAATGTATTAAAAGGGAAAAAAACCCTGAAATGTCACACTGACATAAGTATTCATAAATCTGCTTTGCTACGACGCTTAAAATGTGCATCCTATTTCTCCGGATTATCTTTGAGATGTTTCCACACTTCGATTGGAGGTCTTAGGTGGCAAATTCAATCGACTGGACATGATTTGGAAAGGCACACCTGCCTGTGTAAGATGACCAAGCCATGAGGTCACACAAACTGCCTACAGAACACCATGTCGAGGCATAGATGTTGGGAAGGTTACAAAAAATACATTTTGCTGTATTGAAGGTTCCCAAGTGTACAGTGGTGTCAATAATTATTAAAGTGGAAGAAGTTTAGAACAAACAGGACACTAGAGCTGGCTGACTGACCGAACAATCTGAGCAATCTGAAGAAAATGACTTTGGTAAGAAAAGTATCCAAGAACCCATTGGTCACTCTGATTGAGCTCCAGAGGTCATGTGTTGCGTTGGGAGAAATTTTCAGAAGATCAACCATTACTGCACCGCTCCACAAATCTGGGCTTTATGTCAGAGTGGTCAGATGAAAACTTCTCCTTACTGCAAGACACATGAAAGCAGGGTTAGAATTTGCAAAAAATACACCTTATTGACTCTCAGACACTGAAGATTGATCTGTTTGGCCAGGCACTTCTTATGATCCCAATGCTGAAGCATGGTGGTGGCATCATGCAGTGTGTGGTATTTTTTTCTGTAACTGGGGCACTAGTCAGTGTTATAGGAAAGCTGAATGACATGAAGTGCAGAGATATATCAGAAAGAGAATCAGAAAGCTTTATTGCCAAGTGTATTTGTGCATACAAGGGATTTGTTTTAGTGTCACAAGCTCCAGTGCACAGAGACAACAACAACACACAGACAGTAAATAATAGGATAAGAAATAGAAATACACATATTTAAATAGAAAAATAAAATAAATATCCTTAATGAAAACCTGTTCCAGAGCAAATGAAAGTGTTAGAATAACTCCTCATCATGGCACCTGTTAGTGGGTGGGATATATTAGACAGCAAGTCCTCAAAGTTGTTGTGTTAGAAGCAGGAAAAATGGACAAGCGTAAGGATTTGAGAGAGTTTGACCAAAAGGGCCAAATTGTGATGGCTAGACCACTGGATCAGAGCATCTCCAAAACTGCAGCTCTTGTGGGGTGTTCCCGGTCTGCAGTGGTCCAAGGAAGGAACAGTGGTGAACCGGTGACAGGGTCATGGGCGGTCAAGGCTCATTGATGGACGTGGGGAGAGAAGGCTGGCCCGTGTGATCCGATCCAACAGACAAACTACTGTTGATCAAACTGCTGAAGAAGTTAATGCTGGTTCTGATAGAAAGGGGTCAGAATACACAGTGCATCACAGTTTCTTGTGTATGGGGCCACATAGCGGACCAGTCAGGGTACCCATGCTGACCCCTGTGCACTGGCAAAAGTGCATGTGAGCATCATAGCTGGACCACAAATCAAAAATGGTTCAGGAATGGTGTGATGAACACAGCAACCAGTTTGAGGTGTTGACTTGGCCTCCAAATTCCCCAGATCTCAATTTGTGGGATGTTCTGGACAAACAAGTCTGATCCATGGAGGCCCCACCTCACAACTTACAGGACTTAAAGGATCTGCTGCTAACATCTTGGTGCCAGATCCCACAGCCCACCTTCAGGGATCTAGTGGAGTCCATGCCTGGACGGGTCTAACTAGCAAAAGGGGGACCAACACAATGTTATGCAGGTGGTCATACTGTTATGGCTGATCAGTGTAAATCATAACATGGCATGCAGTGATAGGAAAAAAATCCAGAATGGGTTTTGGTATGTATTGCCACCCTAGTTGGTTATTGTCCAATAACAGCACATACCAAAGTCTTCTTTCGCTGGTCCGATCTCTCCATAAGTGGTTCAATGTTTGTGGAATTTAGATGGAATTATAATTGCAGCCAGCAGATGTACTGATTAGAATTTCTAATTGATCCGAACAGGGTTACTAACATAGAGATATGGGTTTAATGGCACATAGTGCACAGTGCAGCAGACACCAAGTTCAGTGTATATTTGGGATTCCTGTATTTGGCCATATTTAGTTTCTGTCTGCTTGTGTTCATTCTTTAATTTTTCCCTGGGTTTGATTGCATCTGTGAGTCCCTAAACATAAGGCCAAACACAATTTAAGCAGTTTGCCTGCGTTGCAGTGTAACTAGTGAAAGGTGTGTGTCATCCTCATGCCACAGCAGGAGGCTTTGTCTCTGCTGATACACACTCTGGGACACACGGCATTTCTCTTTGCTTTGACACACTCCGTCTGAGATCCAAACCCCTGCAGTCACCCTGCCTGCCATATCATTGTCAAGCACCATCAGCCGGTTCAGTCTGCATCCTAATATCCTCCTCTCTCTCATTCCTCTCTCCTCTGTCTGTCTCTTTCCTCCTGCCCCCCCCGTTTTTCATTTGCTCACTCTTTCACTGTCTCCCTTCTTCACTTCACTCCGGTTGCCTTTTTGTCACTCACACACACACACACACACACACACACACAGTGATGGAGATATTTATTGGAGATCACACAGTTCATGTTGAGCTCCCATCCATTAGCACAATTAGTGCCACGGTGGCTTTGCTTTAATGAGTTCTGCAAGTGTGCCTTTCTCTATTGCCCTCAGAACAAAAAAAATACTGCCAGAAGCCAAATGATGACATACTCTAAACACTTCTTTTACATCAACATCCATGACAGAGAAATTGGATTTTCCAGGCAAATTCGGTTATATGGTCATCAAAAAAGGCCACATGATTATGTGTGTTTCAGTCTATTCATAGCCACAGTGTTGTTGTAAGGTTAAACACCAGCTAATGCCCAGAATGCACCTGAGGGCATATAGTGTAATTGCTCTCTCTCTCTCTCTCTCTCTCTCTCTCTCTCTCCCTCCCTCCTATCTCTCACTCCTGCGCCCCTCCCCTTTCATGTATACTTTATTTACAGTATATCTCTCTGTCTAGTCTTCTATTTCTCTTTTTCACCCTTCCTCCCCTCTCTTTTACCCTTTCTTCTTCACTGTTCCTTTCACTCTTTCCTTATCTGTTCCCTAATCTCTCTTTATCTTTTATCTATCTTTCCTACTTTTTTTTCCACACTCCTTATTTGTATCACTTGCTGTATCATGCTGTCTATCTCACACAAAACCATATCTCTTTCTTTCCCTCATAATCTCTCTCTCTCTCTCTCTCTCTCTCTCTCTCTCTCTCATAACATTAATAGCATTGACAAGTGAAGTGAATAAGATTGATTGATTATATCATTACAGTGACACCTGTAAAGGGGTGGGATATATTAGGCAGCAAGTGAACTGTCAGTTCTTTATCTGAATATTGTGGAAGCAGGAAAAAGGGGATTAGTGTAAGGATTTGTGCGACTTTGCCTAGGACCAAAATTATGATGGCTAGATGACTCAGTCAGAGCTTCTCTAAAACAGCAGGTCTTGTGTAGTGTTCCAGGTGTGGTCAGAGCCGACCCAAAAAAGGAAGAACAGTCGTTCAACTGGTGACAGTCTCATGGCCACCCAAAGCTCACTGATATGGAAAGCAAAGGCTAGCTTGTGTGGTCCAATCCCACAGAAGAGCTACTGTAGCACAAATAGCTGAAAAAGTTCATGCTGGATATGATAGAAAGTTGTCAGGACACACAGTATCACAACTTCCTGTACACAGCAGACCAGTCAGAGTGCTCATGATCACCCCTGTAAACCACTGAAGTTCCAACAAATGGCCATGTGAACATCAGAACTGAACAATGGAGCAATGGAAGAAGGTGGCCTGGTCTGAAGAATCTTATTTTCTTTTTTGGGTGCGTGTGTGTGTAGTACCTGGGGAGATGCACTATGGGATTAAACCGAGCTGGCAGAGGAGGTGTGAGGTTCTGGGCAATGTTCTGCTGGAAATCCTTGGGTCCTGCCATTCCATAAACCAAGTACATCCTTTCATGGCGACAGCATTCAATAATGGAAGTGCCCTCTTTCAGCAGAAATTCGTCTAGCCACACTGCAAAAAATGTTTTTTTTTTGTGGTTCGAGGAAGATAAGAGTTCAAGGTGTTGATGTTTCCAATAAATTTCTCGATCGAGCATCTGTGGGATGTGCTGGATAAACAAGTCTGATCCATGGAGTCCCCTTCTTGCAACTTACCGGACTTAAAGGATCTGCTGCTAATATCTCTCTCTCTTTCTCTGTCTGTCTCTCTCTCTCTCTCTCTCTCTCTCTCTCCTCCACTCACTCTCTGGGATGGAAATAGAGAGCAGTGTGTTGTGAGGCTGCCATGGTGTCACTTGGCACAAGCCCCCCCTCCCACAATACACTAGGTCACATTACTGCCAGTGATAAATCACAAAATTTGTGGGCTTATTAGCATCTTATACATTACAGTACAGTGGAATAGAGTGCTTTAATCAAGCTCAGATACGCATAACATGGTGCTTCAGCATTCACCGTGACTGCCTGCCTATTAATATGAGTACAGCATCACACAGAGAAGTTAAGCTTTCCTATTGATCAGAAGCCACGCTTTCCTGAGTGTCAGGCAGGACAGCTTCTCTGGCCGCCTTGTTATCCCTCATAACCCGATTAAACACTTAAACACGCTGCTGATAAACAAATTCAATTTTTTTAATGAAAAAACACTGTTATAGGTGGCTTGGGAATTATTTATATGCGTTAATAATTAGATGCGTTACAGTCAGGACTGTTTCATATATGAAAAGACAATAAATTTTAAACGCTAAACCAAGGCCAGATATACAGTAGCTTTGCATTTTCATGACCATTTTCATGTCATTCTTTTGAAAAGAGGTGGAGTTCAAATGAATACATGACAATTAATGTCTATAGAAACACTCTCTAAACCTTCGTCTGAGTCCCAACAACATGTCAGCTGATGTTTACCCTGCTTCAACATAATATAAAACACTTTCACTAATCCACCATGAACTGGATTTGGAATTGTAACAGGATTATGGATGTGTGATCCAGAACATTTACTACACATCAAGAGCTTGAAACTTGACCATCCTAATAAGGTGAAAGAAAAATAAGACAAGATACAGTGTGTGTGTATAGATGTTTTACTGGTGGGTGATATTCCCCTGACAGGATGCTGATGATCTATAGACAGTTTTTTTTCCATTCCATAAACAGTGTTAATGAACATATTTGTCCGGAAGTGTTCTTAGCAATTATCTTTGCTAATTTGCGCTGCAATATGCACTTGATGACCATTTTTGCATCTAGAAATGAATTCATTTACGCCTACACTGGCAGAGTGGCCAGATTGTAAATACAGTGAAATCAAAAGCAAGTGCAAAAAGGTACTTGCATAACCACACCTTGGAGACAGGGTGTTTTCCTGACTTAATTATTATTACATACATTATTAATGTCACTTCACTTGAATCTAAATAGGATAAGGTATCCAACTATGTATTAAATACCGTGGCCTGAATGATTTTGTCCGTAACAAATAATAAACAACGCGGTTGTGAGATGTGAATCAGGTCACATGTCATTGCATAGAAGATCATTTAATTAATTGAATCAATAAGAGGGCTTAGAAAACTAATTATGTATTAGACTAACCAAATTTATCACAGCTATAGAGATGAGAAATAAGAGGGGGTTAATTAGAGGCGGTCTGTACAAGGAGGCCATTATTCCTGTAGAACGAAAAAAAAATGCCTTGTAGAATTTACGTCTGTTTTATTTTAATGTTTTTAGGTGGTATTGTTTGATATGTATACTCACCAGCCACGTTTTTTAGTAGACTTTAATACACCTTCTTATTCATACAATTACATTAACATTTATATTTTCGGCATTTGGCAGACTCCGTCCTCCAGATCGACTTACAGAAGTGCCCTTGAAGTCTCTATCAATGAATACATCCATACTGGTTCACTAGGTCACTGACTAAGAATATCATCAATCTAAAACTCAATTGGAAGGTAAAACAGTAAAAAAAAAAAAAAAAAAAGCACAGATACCTTTTTTAATGTAAGTGTTTCGGGAAGAGGTAGGTCTTTAGATGCCATATGAAGACTGAGGAAGTTGGAAAGTACCACCTAGGTGTTGTGATGCATGCCTTCCTTCAATCATGTGGCAGCAGCGCAGTAAATAAAATCGTGAAGATACAGGTCAAGAGCATGAGCTCCAAACTGTTTTGGTGAGCCTGTCCCATCTGTAGCCCAATATAGCCTTCTACTATAGCCTTTACACCACAGCTTTCCATGTTTTATACATTCAGAGATGCTTTTCAGCAACATTCCGGTTGTAAAGAGTGATTATTTGAGCTACTAAAGCCTTCCTGTGTGATCGAACCGGTCTATCCATTCTCCTCTAACCTCAAGAACCACTGCATGTTTTTTTGTTTTTTGCACTATTCTGCTTAAACTCTGTTTTTGCACGAAAATCACACGAGATCAGTAGTTTCCACCTGGCACCAACAGCCATGCCACAAGTCGCTGAGACCTCATTTTCCTCCAGCTCTGATGCTTGATGTGAAAATGAACTGTAGCTGAATAACGCTATACATTGTCCTGCTGCCATATGATTGCTTGGATAATTGCACGAATGACCTGGTATACAGGTGTTCCTATTAATGTGGCCAGATTAGATTTTTTTTCCCAGCAATTTAATGATACAGCAAAAAAGGAAAAAAGATGTGTCTTATCACAAGGATAGAGTCGGAGAGAGAGAGGGAGAGAGAGAGAGAGAGAGAGAGGGAGAGAGAGAGTATTAACCGTGTGAGATATTTAACAGGAACTGAGTGTAATATCAAGATGCACTCCAGGAAAGAGAGGAGAGGAAAAAAACTGTCAGTGGGAAAAGAAAAGCAGAGAAGCCAGGGGGAAAGAGGGAGATATGTAGAGGAGGACAGAGGGAGGGAGGAGAGGATGCTGTAGGGGAGGTAATTGCCGTGAGTGCGTTGACTCTGAGCTGTATCCGGTTTGGCTGATGCAGAGTGTGTGTGTTCTGTGAAGTGTAGGCTCTGATAGCAATGGCAGCGGTGCAGGACTAACAAAGTCAGGATTAGGCCTCAGAGCCGGTCACACCTCATCTCTTGCTGCTGTTTATACGCCATGCATGGCATCCAGAAAAACAACACCTCTGTTAGAGATAATTTAAAAAGAAGCTTTGAAACAGTGTGTTAAATAAATGTACTAAATTATATACAGTACATCCATGTAGGAATTGTGTGACATTTGAAAGCATTGTGCATGCTGCATGCATATTTGTAGCTCACGGTAAGCTAAATGTCTCGATGTGGCACAGTAGCCGCTTTCTCTAATAATGTTTATTATAGTCAAAGGGCAATAGTTTGCTCAGATGTCTGGGTCATTTAAGAAAGCCATTAAAAATCCATTTAGATTCCTGGAGGCTTGTGGGTGGAGGGGTGGGTGTTAGTGTGTGTGTGTGCACGCGTGTGTGTGTGTGTGTGTGTGTGCATTTACTGTAATAAGGATGTTGATCAGTGATGTGTTGTACTGGGCAGCCCCCAGTGCTCCTCCACAGCAGGTGACGGTGACAATGGTAGGCAGTGAGAACAGCACGTCTATCAGCATTTCCTGGGATCCGCCACCCACCGAACACCAGAACGGCATCATCCAGGAATACAAGGTACTGTTCTTTTAAATAAAAGTCCTGTGTAAATCACACACACACATCTGTTTTCACAGTCAGCAGCTTACGTTGTTTCAATCTTTACGCAGGAAATGTTAATTGTATTGAAATTTGGATTAAGCAGAAGCTTTAGTCAGTTCTTGGGGCTTCCTGTTCAGATTATGCAAATCACCTGTGTGTTGCTCAGGCCTCTGAAACTGCCAGAATTTTCTTGCCTCGAAGCATCTGAGACAGCGTTTACATCAACCTCTAAACCAATCATGTAAAACACAAGAACTTGCTTTTAAGTGCAAAAAAATTATATAATCTGGGATAGAAAATGTGGAAAAAGTTTATTTACTTTTCTGTCATGAGTAATATAATACAAGAGACCATTTAAAATAATAAATATATACTAATACAAACTAATACTATGACATACACTATATTGGCAAAAGTTTTGGGACACCCCTCCAGATCACTGAGTTCAGGTGTTGTTTTTCAGGGGTTGGACTCGGCCCCTTACTTCCAGTGAAAGGAACTCTTAATGCTTCAGCTTCATACCAAGACATTTTGGACAATTTCATGCTCTTTGTGTGAACAGTTTGGGGATGACCCCTTCCTGTTCCAACATGACTGCACACCAGTGACCAAAGCAAGGTCCATAAAGACATGGATGAGTGAGTTTGGTGTGGAGGAACTTGACTGGCCTGCACAGAGTCCTGACCTCAACCCCATAGAACACCTTTAGGATGAATTAGAGCGGAGACTGTGAGACAGACCTTCTCGTCCAACATCAGTGCCTGACCTCACAAATGTGCTTCTAGAGGAATGGTCAAAAATTCCCATAAACACACTCCTAAACCTTGTGGAAAGTCTTCCCAGAAGAGTTGAAGCTGTTATAGCTCCAAAAGCGGGACAACTCCATATTACATTCATGTGCATGTAAAGGCAGACATCCCAAAACTTTTGGCCTGGCTCACACTCTAATTCATCCCAAAGGTGTTCTATGGGGTTGAGGTCAGGACTCTGTGCAGGCCAGTCAAGTTCCTCCACACCAAACTCACTCATCCATGTCTTTATGGAGGTTGCTTTGGTCACTGGTGTGCAGTCATGTTGGAACAGGAAGGGGTCATCCCCAAACTGTTCCCACAAAGTTGGAAGCATGAAATTGTCCAAAATGTCTTGGTATGAAGCTGAAGCATTAAGAGTTCCTTTCACTGGAACTAAGGGGCCGAGTCCAACCCCTGAAAAACCCCTGAACTCAATGATCTGGAGGGGTGTCCCAAAACCTATAGTATATATATACAGCATAGCAATATAGTGTATTATTGAGAAGTGGTGAACATATCAGTACACATGCATGTATTAGAAATCTGTGCTATATTGCTAATATATTGCTGCTCAATTAGACTTATAGTTATAGTTCTCACAATAATTGCTGCACATTTGGTTTAATTTCACATTCTGGATTCTTCTTTCCACATTATTTGGAAGCTTATAAACTAGCACTTGATCCAGCACATTCTATTATACTGCCTTTTAATGTTTTATATGATGCACGCCAACAATTACTCATGTACCCAGCTTAATGAAGCCATGAGCTACTAAACTGAGGTCATAAAATCTTTTATTATGGGATTATAGGCTGTTTTATTACACTAATAATAAACTATTTTGAGTTGTGAAATTAATAACGTAATGTCAACGTTTTTGTTCATTTTATTTAAACATTTATTTACCTCTAATGTTTTGGCCATGTCCAAAAACTGCAAATTATTTAGGAGAAATGCTGTATATTTGAATATCCTAATTTACAGCTGAGATAAAAATTCATAGAAAGACTTTTACTCTATCATGGTAACTTCATCTTGGCCTCTTTCTAGGTGCATGCCGTCTGTTTCTGTCTCTTTCCCTCATTTCCTTTCGCTTCTGTTTTCCATCAGATCTGGTGCCTGGGAAACGAAAGCCGCTTCCACGTGAACAAGACTGTGGATGCCGCCATTCGCTCGGTGGTGGTTGGGGGTCTTCAGGCGGGCGTGCAATACAGAGTGGAGGTGGCAGCAGGCACCAGCGCAGGCGTCGGGGTGAAAAGTGAACCACAGCCTATTGTGATCGGTGAGACTGTGTGAATGTGATGTAGTTTCTGTCAACCTGAAGAGATTTGTTCAAGACAGATCATAACACATTTTTCTTCTTTAATGTGAGCAAAACACACTCGGAGGTTTTGCTCTGTGGCAGGGGAAAAGGTGAAATATGACACAATATTATTCTGTTTTTTCTGTAAGTCCCCACCTCCCAGTGCATGGTGATGGAGTCAGCACAATTCTCATGATGCATAGAGGCTGGGAAATGTCATTGTTTTGTGATGGAAGATTTTAGAAAAAGAAAAAAAAAGCAAGGATTTTGTATTTTAATTGATTTGTAGTGAATTGTGGTCAGTTCCCAACCAAGGACCATGAAATAACAAGAGATAACGAGAGAATTACTGACCTAAATGTTTTGTTAACCCTAAATATAGAATGATCAAAGGAAAGAAAAAAGAAAGAAAGAAAGAAAGAGTGTACAAGTTTATGTCATGACAGAATGAAACGCCAAAAGCTCTCTGTATCAAGGGTTTACTGCTGGACTGAACAAACACAGTCATTACTAGATGGAGGATCAGATCATGATTTCTAAATTTGTCATGCTTTAGAGAAAAAGAGGGGAAAATAATACCACTGAAGATTATGTACCACCCTGTGAGTTTACTTTTCAAAGCTGAGCTCTTTCTTCTTTTTTTTTAAAACAAGCAGTGATATAAAAATCGATAAGATTTTCATTTAATACACTGTCCAGCGTCGTTCGGCAGAACACTGTCGGCTGTATCAATAATGCTCTCCAATAAACGCAGCCATTGCTAACATAGCGGACTGTCTTATTGCTGCGGCTTATCACCTTATCACATTTTATCAAGCTCACTGATGTATGAGGCCAGATAAATACAGCCAGAATCAATACTATTGACGCGCCGCGCTCTCCTTTTTTTCCACGGCTTTTGACTGCCAGGGCCAGAAACACTCGCCTGCAGCCAACTGAGAAGTCTGTGCTGTGAGGCCTTAATGATCGTGTTTTTGGGGTGTTGCTCACGTTGCGAGCCTTTGAATCTCATTTCACAGAGCTGTAGCTGCACCAGGAAATCAAACTCTGATGGAGTCTCCGTGTCAATCTTCAGTCCTTCAGCTCCAACCGCCGAGTAGCTCGCTGTCCTGCACTCCAATAACGCAGCTCGGTTTCTCTTTCACATTGTACATTGTGCTCCAGTATCTCCTTGCTCCATTTGCTTGTTACACTGTTAATCAGTCGTACAATAATCCTATTAGCAAAAATAGATTTTCCCTTGCGCTTTTAATTGGTGTTCCTTATCTGCCGCTGGGATGTGACTTGATTTGATTTGATAGGAAGCCCGCTGTGGAGGCAATCTTTAGGAGAAAAAAAGAGGAGATTTTTTTGTTAAATAATGAAGCTTGCATGAAAACACGGTGAAATATTGACTTGATTTGGCTTTCACCTGTTTATAATCTCAGGTGCTGAGCTGCAGGATGTGATGACCGGGGACGACGGCAGCGGCAGCATCACAGATGTCTTGAAGCAGCCGGCCTTCATCGCAGGCCTGGGGGGCGCCTGCTGGATTGTGCTCATGGGCTTCAGCGCTTGGCTCTACTGGAGGAGGAAGAAGAGGAAAGGCCTGAGCAACTACGCAGGTGAGAAGCCATGCGTCATGCCCAGTACATACACGGATCTCTAGAGACAGGTCACTGGTATGTTACGGCAGCGCTAGCAAAAAACGTGACTACTTTGTGTTGGCACGTAATTAATTTAAGCGCAAAGTACATCTATTTTTAGACTTCATCTCTCATTTTATGGCTGAAAGGAAAGAAATGCATAGTAAGCTGGATAACATAGTGATGATCGTACAGAACAGAAACTACTCTATTAGCTAAACCACACCTAGTTTTTTTTCTTTTTTCCTTTAAATCTGTTGTATTAGTGTGTGTGCACACTTGCATAAGCCGGCGTTAACAACAGCAGCCAGCTCTGACACACGTGCCCCTACTCCAGTGCTTTACACTATTACCTATGTGCATCAACCTTGAACACAATCCCATCAAAACCAGCACTCTCATTCGAAGAGGATACGCCGTCACGCCGCATATATTAGAAGACTGTGACCCATATTGTTCCTACATTAGCTCTAGGTACAGTCTCCAGCCTCTGAAATGTAATTTGGTATTCCCCCAGGGGGTAATTATTGCATGTAGCTGTGGATTACACTCATTATAATACGTATTGCCATCATCACGGTCCGATGACTTAGGTGCATGCGACGGTTATTGTCTAATTCAATAGCCATTTGCTGTATCCATCACCTGGGCTTTGATCCTGAGCTCACGTGGAGACAAATTCATTCAGATCATTCTCTCACTGCGAGCAGGCTAGCCAGTGTGTGTCTGTCTCATGCTCATGCCCCACCTCCAAGTTCCACTCAAATCAAGTGTGAAATACATGAATATCATTGTCATTTCAAGCCGCATCACGTGTCATCCATCTCAGTCTTTCCTCATCTGCATTTTATTGCTGTATATCTGTACCGAATTCTAATTCTCTCTTTGTTTCTCTGTGTGTGTGTGTGTGTGTGTCTGTGTTTTTGTTTCACAGTCCAGTCGTTCACCTTCACCCGTGCAGGTACTGGTCATTTGTCCCATCCCTTTCTAACTTCCGACGGGTTTGATGGCACCGTAGGCAGTAAGCCATCCAGTTTGTAAGACATTAATTTAAATGTTGGTGTAATGAAACAAAGCAGTGATTTGAGTTGGATTTTTTTTTTTGCTCCCCCAACACCCCCCCCCCTTCCCGACCCTGATGTCCTCCTCATTCTGGCGTCTCTTCCTGGCTGCTGGCCCTGCAGTGACGTTCCAACATGGAGACAGAGGCCTGATGGGAAGTGGAAGGTGAGTGATGCGTGTATTGACATTTACATCTGACCAAGTAAACAGAATGAGAATAAAAAAAATAAGCTATGATACGGCCGGCGTTTTTTCCTGCCTGACTGCTCTGTGATGTGCTTTAACCTTGGGCAAGAACATCATGGTGTATGACTCAATTTCATGATTCAGCATTCATTTTCAGATCAGCTGCACTTTCAGAGCGGTACACTAAAGCAGCGGAGAGTCTCTCTGCTGAAACTGCCGATGTTAACGGCCTAGCAGACAGGAACCTGATGGATGTTCCGATACTCCGTGTCTCCTCGCCAGAGCAACACCTAAGTTGATGTATCGATTGATTGGCTAATAAATCTTCTTTGGCTGGAATTAACCGAAACAATTAATGTGTCAGGGCTGCTTTTTTATTCCTCCATTCATCGTCACGGCCCGGCTATGGACGGCTCTTCCCCAGAGCTGGTGATGGATTCTCCTGTCGAAAGAAGCTCAAGAGGATGTGAAAAGATAATTATCCGAGAGAAAGTGTCCCTCATAAGCACTCTTACTTTTACGCACACACATAGACAGCCTTAGGCTCTCATCTACCCTCCTGACATGTAAGTTCATAGAGCACTTTTTATATATCGCTGGTTAGTGACCTAGCGAGAGACTGAAGCAGAGGCCAGTGTGGAGGTGAGAGTCTTCATCAGCTGGATTAGCATACCTGAGCAGGCGGAACTAGCCAACAGGCCAAACAAACACAGGAAAATATGTTGCTTAAGTACAAACGCTACCTCTTTGCTTTTATGTGTAAGAGCACCCCAATGTGTGTGTGTGTGTGTGTTGGAAGGTGCATGCTAATGAGAATGAGATGCGTATGAGTGTGTTAGTCTGGCTGGAAACAGCTCACATAATCTGCACCTTTGAGCTATCGAGCTCAGATGTGTTGAAGTCCCCATGTGCTGCTGGCTCTCTCGGCTCTTATGGGAGCACTTTTTCCTGGGCTACTGCATTCATTAGAGGAAAGGTAAACCAAATCATGTGTACAACCCGCCTGGCTGACTCCGACTTCCCCTCTCAGTACACAAATGAACAAAACTCAAAATGTCCCCCCGTCTCCAATATACGAGTGAAAAATGTACATGCTCTGTTCCCCGTCGTGTTTTATTGTATGCATCAAAATTCTACATCAGCTTTTTTTGCTCAATTGGTAGTTGCCAGCCAATGAGCATCAGCCAGTCTAGTTACCATGGAGACTGGTAACCTCTCCATCCCCAAATGAAGGTGGAAACACTTGCTGTAGGGGGTTTTAATATTCCGGCATGCGCTTGCTATCGGCTCCTCTCTCTCTGGGGCGGAAGGGGGGGCAGAGGCTCAGTAGCAGATTTATAGACTTGTCACTGTTTTATGTCTTTTTGTTTGTGTCTTTATTATTTTCGCTGCTCGGGGCGGTGTACTTGGGGAAACGAGCTCTTGCAGCAATCTGGTGCTGATGCAGACCGTGGAAAACAAAAAATTGGAAAACAGTGTGTGAATGTTATTCTTTGTGTCTCTTATTCACCCTTCGGGTAGCATGCAGAGCGTACGCTTATATATGCATGTCTCTCCATTTCTCTCTCTTCTCCTCTCCGTTCTAGTCGTCCTGGTCTGCTGAAAGCTGGTGACCCTGGTCTCCCTTGGCTAGCTGACTCCTGGCCGTCCACCAGCCTGCCTGCCAACAGTGGTTTAGGCGCTCCCAAAGACCTCACTAACTTTGGTCGTGGAGGTAAGATCTCACTACAGCAAAGGAAAGGGCCAGAAAGAAGAGATCACTACTACAAAGCCCATAAGAGAAAGAGAAGGTCACCGGGTTCAGGGCCCTGAGCACATCATCGCTATATTTTTCTGAATTCATGTATGAGGATTATGAATATTTCAGCAAGCATGGAATCTCTCAGTAGTGGAAATGATCACACACACACACACTACCAAAAATTCTCTTTCAGTTCAGTTGTCCTTCATGTGTCTCATCCATTTCATCCATGTGTGCCTAATAACAATAGGTTTGATAGAAAATAAATAAATAAAAAACTATATTGTTGTGTACAAGACAAACCCATGGGATTACAGTGCCTATAAATAGATTTCACCACCTTTGGGGTTGCTTTTCACTCTGCAGCATGAAAGCATGTATTTAACTCGTATTTTTGCTGCTCGTGAACACAAAGTACTCAGGGATATGTACGTAAAAACAAAAATAACAGTAATTTAATACACTAATTAACAATAGTAACCAAGCTCTCTTCTACTGCTTAATTAATTGGTTGGAATCCACTTTTGCGGAGGTTTTTCCACATGATTTCAAAAGAAAATATCCTTCCCTACTGGAGAAAAAAAAAAACATTTTTAATGGAAGTTGCCTTAATGGTTTCCATATACCATTGAAGTCATTAGACACTGATGGGAAAACGGTTAAAGCAAACCATTAAACCAGTTCCCATTTTCAGCATGGCTGTGTTTTGGGGCTTTCCCAGTTCCAAGGAAACACTATACCACAACGACTAAGGAACATTCCAAAGAGACAACATTCTTTAAAAATACCACCAATGCCAATGGCAAGAATGTAAGTTTCCCAAGAACTTGATTTTACCTCAAAGCACAGTGAATCATGGTGGTAAGGAAGGCGACCAGGAGGCTTACAGCAACTCTACAGGATCTACAGTCCTCTATGACACTGATGGAAGAACGATCATGAGACATAAACAAGAATCAATCTTCATAAATCTGCCTTGTGCAGAACGATGGCATGAGGAGATCCTTCGAAAAACAACATAACCCATCTTGTTTCGAAATTGGCCCAAAGGCATGTGTTGATACTCTACAATTTGTTTTGGTCTGTTAACTTTTCAGCTTCAGTACTCAGCAGAAACCTAACACAGCACATCACACTGAGAGCATCATCCCTACTGTGAAGCACAATGGTGGTAGCATCAGGCTTTTCACATATTATCTGACTATGCAGAAACTCACATGAAGAAAACTAATAAGATTTCAATGGAATTGGGTATTGGAAAATCCTGGAGGAAAATATATTCTACAGTTTACAAGAGACCAGAGACAAAAAGATTAATGTCCTGTGGGGGGTCAGAATCAAATATCTCCCTACTGTTGTTCTACTCAGTATTAAATTATGGGGTGGGGTAGTGGCTGATGGGTAAATATTATCATTTCCGTGTCTCTGCTGTACTGAGACTGGTCCATCATCCGAATAATAATGTTACCCTGATGGATGGGGTAGAGGTGAGCTGACAAACTGTCTGTATTGTCAAATGGGCTCGAGTCAGTAATTGTATAGAATAATAGAACAAGTTGTCTGATATGTTGACCTCATAAAATGACCAGTTAGTGCTTAATGGTTTCTTGTTTATGGTTTCACACTGTGCAAAAGAATTCAAAAGGGTGAACAAGGATCTTTAGGCGATTGTATTTGTATGAGTTCACTGACGTGTACCTGCTTAGGCATGTGCTAAAGTGTGTGTGTAATAGGCGCATTTGAATCTCAGCGAGCTCTGCGGGTCAGACTGGCCTGAGCTGAAGGTCAGCTCAGCATGTGTGTCCATCTTTCACAGCCGTCACACCCCCACCCCCCACCACCACCCCATCGAGCATCCCATGTCATCTGATAATTAATCTGCTAGCTAATCACTTTTATTTATCTCACCTCATTTAAGCCAGGAAGAGTGTGTGGAACAGCAGCAGCAGGGTGCGCTAATAAGCTTCACACTGACCTTAAGCGCTGCTACTGTCCCTCTCCTTGTCGCTTTTTCTTTAATCTCTCCATCTCTCACGTTCTCAGACGTGCTGCCTGCTGGTGCCGGCGAAAAGACAGGCACCATGCTGTCGGATGGTGCCATCTACAGCAGCATCGACTTCGCTGGCAAGGCGGGCTACAGTAGCCCAGGCAGGGGAAACCACGCCAGCCCCTATGCCACCACACAGATCCTGCAGTCCAACAGCTTCCACGAGCTGGCAGTGGATCGTCCTGAGCCGCGCTGGAAGGCCTCGCTGCGAGCACAGCATGAAATGCCAAGCCTGGGCTACTCACTCACGGAAAACCGTTCCTGTGCCAACGGTATCCACAAAGCTCCCTTTTCACTTTCATTCTCAGTCTTGCTGTGCCGGAGGAAACTAAACGAGAACACTTTGCTCATTAAAGCTAATCTTCTAATCTTCTTACAGTTCGGAGCTGTGGGGATTCCAGGATGAGTTTAAATTTTAAAAATCACACTGACTTATTCAGTGTTTGTACGGAGTATTTAGCCTGACAAGAAGAGTAAAGTAGCAGTTTCTCTAGCTTTCTTTATCTTTGGCATACGTACAGCTACATCTCTGCCTCTGTACTTTTTCGTTCCTTTTATCCGTATCAGAGTTGCAGTGTATGCATTAGTGCCACATTATTTTGGCCAGTGGTCAGTGATGATGGCCCTCGGCACTGTTTCAGGGTCATCTCTGAAAATGGCCTCTAATTTAGTTGACTGCCCGGCTAATTATGAGTGTGGAACATACTGTATCTTGGGACATCTAATCTAATATATAGGGCCACGAAAGAGAAAGGACCGTAGGGAAATAAAGAGAAAAAGACAATAAAGCCTGAAAGAAAAAAAAAGGTAAAAAAGAAAAGAAAAGAATGTGCCCAGATCAAGAGGGATTCGATGTAATATTTACATCTTTGCTGAAAACACACCCAGAGGATATCATCCTTAATCGTTTTTCTTTTTTAAATGTGTGTTTTGCTTCTCAGCCCTGGGAGTTTTGTAGCCCAGAAATGTCAGAGAGTTACAGCCCGATGCCGTGGATTAATTTGATTAGTGGAGGCAGGGATTCCTCTGTGTTTTGACCCATGGACATGAAATTAGTGCACTGTCGCCATGCAGATGAGTAAAGCTGGATCATGAGGCAGCGCCCATGACCGCCCTCATCCCATCTACTGTGTGTTTAAAACACCGAACTGAGCTTGTGTCATGAAGAGCTTACAGGAAGCAGAGTGTAAGTTTAGGGTTGTGTGTGCTGCAAATGACAACATGAACAGGAGGGAAAGACATGGCAGGAAAGCTCTTTGTGCTCCATCAGTGGCAAAGCCAAAGAGAAGAAGGGAGAAAGCGAGATAATGAGAGGAGAAGAGCCAGAACAGGTGATGAAAAAAAAAAAAAGCTCCCCCAGCAGTCTCCTAGTCCACGGGGGAACGGGACTCGCTCATTAGGCACCTCCGAGACTACGGTTTTTCTTCCCGTGTTCTGAAAGACACGTGTGATGGGGAGCAGACTTTCGTCTCAACTCTGACCTTCAACCTCCACAATTAGTCGAGTACTCTGTCTCTCTGCCTCCATTTCATCCTCTCTTCTCCTTCTGCAGCAGAATTCAGATGAAAGCTGTGAACTTCGCATCAGGGTGGTGGACAGCATCTGGTTTCACCTTCTGTGTCATATTGATTGTCAAAATTTGTGTTTGCTTCGTTAGTGATAATGGGTATGTCCTGTCTGTTGCCTCCTTTAGGGGGAAAGAACGGGAAAAAGAAGAAATCGAAAGGAGGGGGTAAAACAGCAAAGCCTAATGGCTCCTGCTGGGCTAACCTGCCCCTTCCTCCACCACCCATGAATCCTCTTCCAGGGACAGAGATGGACCACTATGCCCCTGAGCATCGATCTGAAGGAGGGTAAGGTTAACACACACACACACACACACACACACACAAACACACACACACACGTTTTTACAAGACCTGTGCTACATATACCTTAATTAGCATTATGCATCTTTGCTATTGAACACCATACACAATGTAACTGTTTCTCAATGAAACCACATGAGACAAAGAAACAGCAGTGTAGTTTTAACTCTACACCAGGGTGCCCCTAGATAGCCTCTCTTGTACATCGAAATGTGCTGAGACCCAACTACACAACACAGCTGCCTTCTCAGTCAAAGTGCTTAGAGCAGCAAAGCAGAGAGAGGAGAGGGAGCAGTGAGCTTAATGAGCATTATGTTTCTTCTCCAGCACTGCTGAGTGAGCTGATATCTTTTGTTTCACCTTTGTTAAAGCTAAGGTTACTTAAATTAGTCCTGGGTCTTTCTCACATACTCACACTAATCTTAAAGTATGTGTCAAAATATGTCTCGACACCATCAGGATTCTAGATTCTAAATCCACTGATTCATTAATGACACAGGTATGAGAGCGACACCTGGGCTCCGCCCCTCCCTGTTCAGTCATACTTACACCAGGGCATGGAGGATGAGCTCGAGGAGGAAGAACGTGTTCCCACGCCACCCCTGAGGGGCGTGGCTTCATCTCCAGCAGCTTTGCCCTATGGTCAGAGTTCCTCTGGCTCACTGGGGTCCTCTCATCATGAGGAAATGCAGTCTATGCTCCAGGCTCACCTGGACGAGCTTACCCGCGCCTACCAGTATGAGGTGGCCAAGCAAAGCTGGTGAGCAAGATATACCATATATATATATATATATATATATATAATTTGCATATCCACTTGTATTTATTATATGTTACAGATCTTAGAGAAAGTGCAGTTTTATTTGAACTCTTCCATTACACATGAATTCAGGTGTGATTGCTTGTGTTTGAATGAACATTTTAGGCAACCATGCTGTTTATGCCACTGTAATTTATCTGCACTCGATAAATGGTATTCATAAATCATCTTGAAATATTACACACATCATTCAAACATTCCATTTTGATTTTCTTCCCTTCTGCAAAAAAAAAAAGAAAAAAGATTCCAATATGGTTGCACATGTGCACTTGAAAGGAACAATCATCGTCTTTGACGGCAAAAAATATTGCAGCATCACAGGACTGAAATTATACTGCCAGGAATGTATTTCTTCACATAATGAGACATTTATGTACCATTCAGAAATACACCTGGTTATTGCCGTAAGGGTTGTGACAGACAGCAGCTCCAATCAGCTGAACAGAACGGATATTTTTGCATATCAATACAACACTTTCAGCATTTCATTACCCGTTATTTAGTTTCTGTGGTAAGGGAAACGTGCGGCTTCACCTTACCTTTTGCAGCTCCAAAAACAGCTTCATTGATTACAGTCGTAATGTGTGGTGGGAGAATCTTGTCGTGATAGTGAGAGTGGGGTGGACTGGAGCTCCGGGGGTAATGACTGGGTTGCTGTTGCCGGCGTCTTTGACAACAGGAAAAAGAGCTGGTAATTACGCACTGAGACGCTACATGTCTGAGACACAGCGAGGTTGACACGCGGGCAGCTGTGCTGAAGATTACAGACATGTAGCTGACAGGCCTGCCCACCGTCTCACTCTAACCCCCACAAACACACACCAACCCAATTACCAGCCCATTGTGTGAGCCTTCCAGTGGAATTAGTACTATCAGCTCCAAACATTCTCCACATGGATGCAGGTTAGACTTAAAATACCGTATGGACATAGAAAAGCTCACCCCAGATTCAAGCTTCTACTGCTCTTGAGGGTTTAAAATGTTTTAGCCATACAGTGTTTGAGGCATCAGAGTGGATCTCCTGGTTCAAACGCTATTTCCAGAATTCCGGGGAAAAACACTGTCCCTAGATCAGGCTTAACCCATGATTGGTCATGCTGTCATTGGATAAAAAGAGGCTCTCGCTGGGTGGGAAGGATGGCAAGGTTCCACTGTTCTCTAGTTGCTTATGTGGTTATTGTGCTGTGAAGATGGCAAGGCACTCCTTTTTCCATGATTGGCCATTCCCTGAAAGGATAAAATGAATGCCAGTGTACCACTCTTCCATGATTGACTGACTCTCAATGGGTGGGAAGAATGGCAGGGTTTCACCTGTCCCCGATTCCTTTGTTATTATCCTGTCATTGGGTTGAAAATTTGGCAATCCCTTTCCATAGTTGTCCATGCCTTGTTTAAAGGACTGGCAAGGCTCCACAATTTCATATTAAGCTTCCTATCATATGGTGGGGAAAATGGAAAGATACCAACCTTTCATGATTTGGCCATAATCTGTTTAGAGGTGAAAGAAAGCAACCGCTGATCATGCTGACACTGGGTGGGAAATATGACCTTACTATGATTAGCTATGTTCTTATTGATTGAAAAAGACAGCAAGACACCACATTACTATGACTGGTCTTGATCTCACTTTGTGAAAAAATAAAATGGCACCCTTTCATAATTGGTCATGGTCTTATTGGATTTCAAGGTACCACATATTAATGATGTTGTCACTTGGTCAAAATATGTTCAGGTACTACCCTTGATTTGCCTTGTAGTCACTGGATGGGATAGAAGATGCTGTGTTCTTACTGGAAGGGACAGATGGCACAGTGCCATCCTTCCATGGTTGGTGACGCTGTCATCACATATGAAAGATGGCATAGGGTTTCTTTCCTTCCCCGTGTGACTTAACTGCACGGTTGGTAGTTTGATAAATTCAGACATTAGAGCAAGCTTGTGGGAATAGAGACACCTACAGCAGTGGCAATTAGCAAGGAAAATCAGACAAAACATACAGGTTTGACATAGTAATACGATTCACATACAAGACGTATTACTTTTGTATTGCTTTCAGGCATTTGAAAAGCAGCTCCAATCCACCCAAGACCCCTGCCCCTCCCATGGGCTACGTGTCCAGTACATTAGGATCAGACATCTTGACTGAAGGAGAGGATGAAGAGGGAGACAGTAAAGGCTACGAGTTGTCCCGACAGCTGTGTGGAATAGACTATTCCCCAGGACGCAGCCTGGAAACCGTGGAGGGAGCGATCACAGGTGAACACAACTATTGAATCACACACTCGAACAGTCACATCGGCAAGCCTCAGTCGTCCAAGAAATTGCATTAATTCTTTTGGGAAACAAGTCTGTGTATGCTTCCTGTAACAAATATTGCAGTTACAGTCACATTTTATTATTTTCAACAGGCTCTTTGATTCTGACAGCTGGGTAAAAATTCCCTTTTTTCCCACCCAAATTGAAGTACACATGGTTCAGAGTAAAATGCTACCGATTTCCATTTTCCTCCAAACATTATCCTTGTCTCAGATGGACTATTAGCAGATTTTTTTTTTACAGTGACACATTTCCATGAATTGTTAACGAGGGTCTGAAACAAAAAGTATGCGCTTTCCCATCACAGCGAAATTCATATTAAGGAAAAAAAAGAAAAGAAAAAAGGAATGCTGTATCAGTCACTAAAGGCATTCAGGTTAGATGGAAGCAATCATTCCTACTTGACATCTCATTTGAGCTCTTTAATTTCCAAGTCAAAACTGGATGGATGATTGAAGGGTTTTTCACCATGCAGCTCCCACCACCTCCCTTTCTCATAACCCACTGAAGGCACTCACACAATTCAGACTTCCAGATAAATAAGTGTCAAAGTAATTCAGTTCTAAGGTCAATTCAGAAGTACAGTGTGGTCTCTTTCTTGCATCAACTGCAGTATTTACAAGTACAACATCCCTCTTGTCAATATAAAATGTTTTTTTTTTTTTTTTGATGTGGTTTGAGGATCGTAACCCAATCTCAAACCACACTTAAGTATTTCATTTTCGGAAATCATGTGGCTTGTGTAATCACCGAACTTCATGCATTTAAATGAAAACGATGGGCCAGAGAATAGCGGAGTGGATGCATGGTAATGGGGTAGTAAGAGGGGGGAGACCACCTTTAGCTCACATACAGTTTCCCAGCGATGATAGAACTGTACACCTCCTTGCTTTGACACTAGGCATGTTTGATCTATGGGGTATGTGAATCTGATTTAGCACTTTTCTCTACCTGAATTTTGCTGCCTTGCCCGGATTGCATACACTGCACCTTCGTCTCTCTGTAAAGGTCTTTTTTATTGCCTCCCCCTCCCTTAGACAATGACCTTGCAGGACAAGCATAGAGTTTTGGCAAAGTATAACCTGGTTTGACTTTGTCAGTTTTTACATTATCAACAGACAGTGAGTTCTCTTTCCTGTCCTACAGGGAACAACCACTGCAGTGTTGGGACCCGGGCAATATGGCAAAGCACCAAGCACTCTGAACTTGGCATGCTCATTGCAGCAAGGCACGCTCATTATGTGCTTGTAAGGATGATGTGAAGAGACATCCCAGTAGATGTGCTTTATTCCAGTGTTTGCTCTGTGCTCCACAGGACATCCTTACTCTCACCGAACCCAGGCAAGCAGCGCCAGCTCCATTGACGGAGGACTTGTAGCGACTCAGAGCCTGGGCCATCAACGGGTATCACAGCCTTCGCAAAAACTACGAGTAGAGACACCAGGGACTGAACCTCACAGGAGAGATGACATTGCTGATGGTGAGAAACAGCTATAGGATCTTCTGTTCAGGTCAATATGGGCCTCTCTAAGGAATATGGTGAATCATTCAAATATTTTCCTGCAGAGAACATGTTCAGGGCTGAGTATTCACAAGAGCAGAGCAGCAAAGATTACTGGGGAATAAAAGAGCTGGCATCAAATTAAACAATCTCTACATTAGTGCTGAATCAGATTCATGATGTATTTGGGTTAAAAAAAATAATGGAAAATAATATTTGGGAAAAATGATGAAAATATCACTGAAGAAGTTTTTACTTTCTGTTTATTATAACTAAATCTTTTATGCTATTCTTCTAGAAAGATGCAGTTCAAACTGACTAGACTGATCAATGGAATGTATTATTGCAGAACATTTTTACAGTGGCTCCTCGGCATACAAATGCCCTCCCTTACGAATTTTCACCTTAAGAATGAAAATTTTGCAAGAAATTTGTATCGGCATACGAAGCATTTTTGGCACACAAACGAACCGAACCGAACACCGGCTAAGTTGCGCATGCGTCCAGGAGCCGCTCAAAGCTGTTGTTAGCGTCAGTGGAATGCCAAGCGAAGTGAGTTTATGAATTTTACAAATTTATTTTCAGTCAGCGAAAGCTGTTTGGAAAGAGTCAACCCACAATGTTCTATTCTATCCACAATGGCGTGTGCTATTTTTAGCCCAAGCTTGGTGGCACGACTTCCTGTGAGGAGCCTTGACATGGAATGCTTGTCTTGGGTCAGTTTTTTGTAAGCAGCCATACAGTTTACATACACTTCATATTGGAAATATTGGTCATATTTTTGGGCGGCTGCAACGGATTATCTGCATTTACATTATTTCTTATGGTAAAATTCATTTCAGTACAAATTTTCACCAGGTTCTGCTGTATATTGTAATGGTGAACTATTTTACATATACACCGATAATGGCCACCTGCCTAATACCGTGTCGGTCCCCCTTTTGCTACCAAAACAGCCCTGACCCGTCCTGCACTGTGTATTCTGACCCCTTTCTATCAGAACCAGCATTAACTTCTTCAGCAGTTTGATCAACAGTAGCTCGTCTGTTGGATCGGATCACACGGGCCAGCCTTCTCTCCCCACGTCCATCAATGAGCCTTGGCTGCCCATGACCCTGTCACCGGATCACCACTGTTCCTTCCTTGGACCACTTTTGATAGATACTGACCACTGCAGACCGGGAACACCCCACAAGGGCTGCAGTTTTGGAGATGCTCTGATCCAGTGGTCTAGCCATCACAATTTGGCCCTTCATCAAACTCAAAGCTCAAATCCTTACAATTGTCCATTTTTCCTGCTTCTAACATCAACTTTGAGGACAAAATGTTCACTTGCTGCCTAATATATCCCACCCACTAACAGGTGCCATGATGAGGAGATCATCAGTCTTATTCACTTCACCGGTCACTGCTCACAGTGTTATACCTGATCTGTATTGTGTGATATAAGTAGATTTCATGTCTACTATCATTTTTTTTAAATTGCCCAGTAGACGAGTAGGTTAAACAACCAGAGAGAAAATAACACCTGAAAGCTGTATTGCACATCACAGTGACGTGACCTACAAACACCAGCCGAGGCGTGATCTTTTCAGAAACATGAACACAAAGCTATAATATAGCAAGATGGACTATTATGGAATATATGGAATTGAACATCCAAGAAATCCAGTACAGCATAGGGACCAGAGGGCTAGTTCATTCTCAGAAATGTGAAGCAGGCTGTGATCAAACCAATAATCAGAACAGACAGATAATGAGAGTCTGGGTTCCTTACAGAGAGTGTCATTAGCAATCAGATAACCGTGAGGGCTGTGAGAGCTGTGAGCTGAGCATCATGGGAGTTGTAGTCTTCAAGTTTAGGCATGATATCCATATAAAATAGCTACTATACCCTTCATAAAACTACGATATCATATGTTTGGGTTAAATGATAACAGTTACAAGATAGTAAAACTATGGCATTCATTTATCCTTCATTAAAGAAAGGGTGCCAATATATTATAGCTGAATAAGGACTGTAGGCAAACAATTCTAAACCATTAAGAGGATTTTTAAGAGGATTTCTGTGGTTATTTCCACAAACAAATTGCTAGTAAGGCATACCTTCCCCTCTACGTCACTGACACGTCCGGGTCCTGCAGTGCATTTCCGTTCTATTGGACATTTGGACACTGGTATTTGTCAGTGTATCTGCATTCACCAAGCCGTTTTTTCCTATCGTTCTTGTTTGCTTTCCGTGTATGACCTAGTTTTCTGTTTATCTTTTTTTTTTTGCTTTTGATTCTGTGTCTATTAGATTTGTTTGCCCAGCTAATTGCTATTACTGGTTTTCTGACCTCTGCCTGTTTCCCGTAATTTTTTTCTCTCTGTTTTTTGTTTCTGACTGTAAGCTCCGGTTTCTTAATAAATCTCCGCACTTGGATTCTAACTCCTCTGCTCCTGAGTCGTCGTTACCGTTAAATTGGTTTAGATTTTAATTGCTAATTCATTTTACGTAGCAATAGAATCATCGGGACATCTATCTGAGCTCAGTAGTGGAGATAACGTATAAGATTCAGTATATACATCCAGCAGTGTATTTTGTCTGTCCTGCAGTGCGAACTCCCTCCTCAGAGCCGCTGCACAGCGTCGGTGCGAGGCTACACACTTCCTGGGGTTCTGTGGGCTCTGATGCTCCCGACGAGTGTGTGGTGTCTACGCTGGAGCGGCAGCACGCAGCCAACTGGAGCTCCAGAGGCACGCTGGGATGCATCTCACAGCGACGGTCCAGCACAGATCAGAGGGACTCTGCTGGACGAGCATCAGGCAGCACCGACGCCAGCTACGGACATCTATGTGAGCGAATTAACTTTCACTCGATGGAGATTCAGTGTCTCTGTGTGCAATGAGATGACAAATTCACATTATCATGCAGTTCATTTAACACAGTGTTGCCTCTCCCACGTCCTGGGGTTACTCTCTCTCTGTTCTGTTTTGTTCTTTTATTTTGTCAGTCTTTATTGTGGTTAAACTAGCAGAGCAGATGATTGTTTAGGTGAAAGGGTGAAGGATTGAAACATGGGTAAAAAGTCCTTAAACACAACCTTTAAGTATATTTCAGATGATTTCCTATGAAATATACAGTATATGTCTTACAATGAAATATAAATCAGTGAAATCCTTCAGAAATTATATATTTTTTGCATTAATGTGTTATTTTACATCTAATACTGGAAGCATCCCTTTCCTCGAGTTGTCCATTATAGGAGGTGAAAATTTACATTTTAGTGACCAGTGACATTTCTTGACCGAGTTCTCAAACCTGAACACATTCAACCCTATGAAATTAGGGATAAATATTTAAAAAAAAAAAAAAAAAAATTAGGGATAAAAAGTAACTTAAAAGTAGTAATTTTTTTCCCTATGTTCATGTAATTCTTTAAAGCTGCTTTGAGACAATGTCCATTGTTAAAAGCGCTATACAAATAAATTGAATTGAATTATTTGGAATATGTAAATAAGTAAATGTTTCTACAAATAAATAAATAAATAAATGGCAGTAAACAGAAATAAACTAAACTAATATTTGCTTTTTACTTTTAATGCAGTCTCAGGATTAATCTATGCAAATTTAATTTAACTGTACTTTACTGTACCGTACTGTATTTACTTTATCTGTTTCCAGTCTGGAAATTCTGTTCCAGTCCGTCTGAATACTCTAACTTTCACACATGATTCTTCTTTTTGCTTGGAAAAAAAGTTTGTAAAATTTCATACATTATTTTTTTGTTGGGAAAAGTAATGTTCAGAAATATAATGGTTTTTTGTTTTTGTACTGACTCAGTACAAATAAGGGTGGGTGCCAAAACTTTTGCACAGCACTCTAACATGAAGTTTGAATTTTTGGGGGATCATGTGGCTTAAAAAAAGAGAAAAGTTCTCTTCCTTCTTGTTTCTTTATTTTTTTTAATGATATTCTGACATTGACTGATGAGTTCACTTTGAACCCGCAACCCTGTTACCCAGATGATAAATTATTCATTTTAAGCAAATGATTAGAACGTTCTTAATGTCCTCATGTCATTAGCATGTATGCTAGTTGGCATATTTGATAATTATGTGCTAAAAATGACCTCGACCCTGATACTGTTGCTCATGTAAGGATACAGTGAAGCCAAAGAATCAGCAAAAGACTAACACTTAATTAACACTCAATAAACAAACACTTTTTTTTTCTAGTTAACACAATTAATGCATGCTTTTCTTAGGTTCAGTCTTGTTTCTAGTATCGAGAGCTGAACCCGATCCTGGAATCATATAAACGTAGAAATAACAGTAATGGTGTAGCTATTCCGTGTGTTTCTGTCCTGTCATAGTGGTGTATCATCACAACCCTGCTCTGAAATATCCCAAATGCATTAACCTCCATTTATCTGTTCTTCAGAGTGCCGTGTCTGAGAGATAAGCCAGACTACTCACTGCCCACGCGACTGAAAGCGAGGACGAGAGAGAGCAAGAGAGATTCATTGTTCACCCCTGCAACGTCCAATGAGCTTCTCCCCCCGGTGTTACCACGAGGCGATTTTTTTTTTACCTCAGAGACCAACACTGAACTGTGAAGCTAATGTACAGACACACACAGTCTCCCGATGGTGTCCAGCTTGCGGTTTGCTTCTTTGTCTAACACTTACGACGAAACGTCTCATGTCCCGTGCCACAAAAATGTGCATCACTTGGAAAAAAAGAAAGAAAAAAAAAAGAAAGATGTTTTTGCTTTGCTCGTTTTTTTGAAATCCGAAATGTAAATCACACTAAAAGGGATGTGTAATTCTTGTAAATAGCTTTTTTGTTTTGTTTTGTTTTTATTTGATGTTGCTTTGCTATGCAAACCAAATTTATTTTTTATTATTATTATTTTATTTTTTTTTCTCTTTATAACATTGTGAATGGATAAAACGTGGTGTCATGGATTTTTGTTTTTCTCCTCTCCATAAACGAATCGACTGATTCTTGTTTGAGAATTGTTTGATTTTGCACATTCTTTGGTGATAAGCACAAAAATCTTCAGCGCCTGCTGACGTGGAGAGAGAAAGATAAAGCTACGGATGTGCTAGCGTGTATATTTGTACGAGTCTGCGCAGCGGGCTAAAAACAGAGATTTAGGACGGAAGAGTCCGCAGATAGAGATGTATTATTACTGAATTGTTGCGAGGGGGATTTATGCTCGAATCACAGTCAAGCATACAGGACTAATAAATGCCAGCCGAGCAGGCCTAATGCAATTGCCTGCCCCTTGTTATTTGTGTCAGATGTTGAGTGGACAGAATGCTCTATTGCAGTCTTTTGTGAATGTTTTTTTTTTCTTTCCTTCTACATATCTCAACTATTTACAGACACTCATGCATCCAGCTCACTGCAA
This sequence comes from Hemibagrus wyckioides, assembly GCF_019097595.1. Lineage (NCBI taxonomy): Eukaryota > Metazoa > Chordata > Actinopteri > Siluriformes > Bagridae > Hemibagrus > Hemibagrus wyckioides. The sequence continues at coordinate 1,308,982 of NC_080725.1, forward strand.
GATGTTTTTATATCTATATCTATATCTATATCCATATATATTACCAACGGACAATATGTGACTTTTCTTTGTTTCTTAGGATTGAAACCGTAACTATCCGGATCCTAAAAAATGATAATGTCACACAGGATCATCCTCCATGTGAGTGAGAGCGTAATGAAGGTAGCAGTTGACAGCTGCTCGTGCTCGACCCTGAGCGGGTGTGTTTAACCTGCGCAAATGGAAGTGGGGTAAAACAGGTGGGCTGAAATGTTGATGAGGGGAAAAATACGAAACAGAAAGGGAACGTTGCCCTTGAAATCGCTCCCCTCGTTTTTTTTTTTTGTTTTTTTTTTTTGGCAGCATTCCCAGGTCTGTCCTACAATTAGCATGGTTATTTAATATTATGCTGTTCAGAAAGCCATTGTAAAAAAAAACCCGAAATCAATCGTTTGTCACATATGTTTAAGCTAGAGTGCTACTCTGTAAATGAAACCGTTTTTGAGTAAACGTCGGTGGTTCATAAATGGAAATGTATGCTCAGCTTATGAGCTTCCGGGACTGAGAAAAGCTCAGACGATTCTCTCGTGTGTATGGCATTTCTCTGACAATTCTTTATTTATTTTTTTTTCTTTAAAGCATTTTATTTATCTGTTTATTTATTTATTTATTTATTTCGTGATGTGCATTTACTCCACATGTACATAATATCTAACCTGCCAGATTCGTTCTACCCTCAGGAAGCCACATGCACTTGCAAAGTGTGACGATTTCTGAATCCAACAATGAAAATGAAAATAAAATCTGTATGTGAATGCTGCTTTTTTTTGTCGTTCAAATATCTGTGTTTTTTGCGGTTCGTTCTCCTACTCGAGTCTCAAAATTTCTTCCATTCACACCTCGACTGGATGATCATATGTAGAAACGACAGACAAAGAAATATATTACCAAAGTGTCTACAGGACAGGTTCGATTGTGGGCAGTCCATTCCCAACGCTCAAATTCCCCCACTGCTAAAATCCACAGTACCCAAATTGCTTGCCACTGTAATTTACGCTTCTTGTATTTCTTAATAATTTGAGCAAATGCAATTTTGGCAGCGTAGGCACAAGCGCTCATTTACAAACATGTCACTGGTCCAGAATGAAGAACAGCTCAAATATGATCCACCTACTGAATTAGCCAAGATGCACTCTCATTCCAGAGGTAACGTAATATATAGTTTTTCATAAAGGAGTCTTGGCTGTGTAATAGCGCTCTCTGGCATATTGTCTCAATCTTGGCCTTACGCGTGAGTGTTTCCTTTTGGTGTCTAGTAAATCAAACACTTCCTCTCTGATTTCCCAGAGTTGAGCAGCAGTGGAACACAGCGCACCTGTGTGGTGTTGACTTTGTTAATGGAAGGCCCTCTGTTCTCTGGCTGCGGGCTAAATGGAGAAGTTAATTACCACAGAGCTGTGATTATACTGCATGGCAGTGTGGAAGTCCAGCCAACACAGCTCTCCTCAGTAACACACGGGACGACTGCAGAGTGACGGTGACACTGTTGTCCTTTTCCTTTTCCTTGTTTTTGATTCTTCCTTTAAGTTTGCGGCGAGTTGATTGGTACTTGATGTAGAGCACTTTGTAAGAATGTTTAAAGAATGCTCAAGGTCAATTTGTTGTCCATTAAGACCAATTGTAATAGAACCCACAGGTCTCTGTCTCTGTCTCTCTCTCTCTCTCTCTCGCTCCACACAAACCTCAAATCCCCCTATCTCCAGTGGGTAAAAGCATGGCATGTTCAATAAAAGCAGTAATGAAATTATTCGTCCTTGAATTGGAAGCACAATAAGGTCGAGAGAACCTCAGCTCCTTTCATCTTGATTCCTCTCTTCTTTTAAAGTACTCTGAAAGATAATTATTGGGGTCAATTTGCATGCTAAAGTATAAATATCTGATACTTTTATGCCACATAACAGAGAAATTCACTACAGTAGTCTTTGGTAACAGTTAAAACAGCCACTTCAGGTAACGCATGCAAACTGCCGACTGACAGGCAGAAACCCCTGCACTGATAAACCCGCTGGATGAGCAAAAGAATTTTGGGGGAAAGTGTAAACTAGGGGAAAATGATTTATTTTGTTAAAAGGATTGTTGAGATTCAGAAAATGTTTGCTGTAATCCCAGAATTGTTCACAATATGTAAGCAAGTTTTTTCCTACACAGGGTTGCAGGGTACCTGGAGGCTATCCTAGGGGACTTTGTGCACAAGGTGACACACACACACACACACACACACACACATACATGCACACACACACACATTTACAAACCACAGACAATTGATGCCGATCTGCCTACAGTGCATGTCTTTGGACTGGGGAAGGAAACTGGAGTACCCAGAGTAAAACCCTGATGCACAGGGAGAACACGTCAACATGCAGAGGTGGGAAAAAGGGCCAAATTGTGATGGCTAGACCACTGGATCAGAGCATCTCCAAAACTGCAGCTCTTGTGGGGTGTTCCCGGTCTGCAGTGGTCAGTATCTATCAAAAGTGGTCCAAGGAAGGAACGGTGGTGAACCGGTGACAGGGTCATGGGCGGTCAAGGCTCATTGATGCACATGGTGAACGAAGGCTGGCCCGTGTGATCCGATCCAACAGACGAGCTACTGTTGCTCAAATTGCTGAAGAAGTTAATGCTGGTTCTGATAGAAAGGTGTCAGAATGCACAGTGCAGGACGGGTCAGGGGGACCAACACAATACTAAGCAGGCGGTCATAATGTTATGCCTGGTCAGTGTAACTCCTAAACACTAAGCCACATTCCCCCCACTTATCGCTTCCATTTAATGTCTGTGAAACAGGTTCCTATTATCAATGAAAATATGCTACAGTACATCTGCTATAAACAGTTGTTTAGTCTTCAGCTTCTCTCTTCACTACGTCTTAAAGTCATGCTGCTGAGAATCTGCATGGCTCTCGTCCAATGCAGAGCTACAGCTTTACCTCTGACACTGGAGACTCCTTCCAGAAATGCTAAATAAACCATGCGAATGACGACAAAAACACTAGTGCATTAGAACAAGCACATTTAAACAAACCTGGAGGTTGCCTAGCAACACAGTAGTCCGAGTTGTTATGGAAGCATCTTCAGAGCAATCGGAAGAGAGAAATCAACAGCGCTGTGCTGTAAATACTGTAAATGAACCATGTGTCATGTAAATTCGTTCTTCAGTCGGTCGTTTTTAACTGTTAGTTTTCCTGAAGCCTCACATTGTCTGTTTGTAGGGGATACAAGTTGCTGCTAACTACTAAGTAACTAACTAGTAATTAGCTTCACTGAAGCTTAGCTGCTTATCTACAGGCGCTGTTCAAAAGGCAGTTTTCTCCTGACCTCAGCTCAAATTGTCTTTTATTATTTTACTTACCAGACATAACAGATGGTCAGGCTAAGTGCTTCCACTGGAGAGCAGCTGCTTCACCTCCTTCTTAATCCAATGAGAAGTGACATGAAAGCAACCAGCATCAGTCATTTCTTAGTATGCAGATGAACCGTAGCATATGTGAATACATTCATATACGCATATACATGCGCAGGAACACGAGACAAACCGCTCTACCCAAGCGAATGTTGAACACTTCGGCTAAAACTTCTTCTGTTTTGTCTTCGTGCGTGTTCAAGAAAAATGATTCAAATGTTTTGCAGGTGAAAAAAAAAAGATTGTGCTATTGTTTAGTTGGATGTTGTGGCCTAAATGATTATCTGACCTGTAACCAGACTGAAGAGAAATCAACAAGACAAAAGGTAGTCTTTACACAATCAGGCCTTGTCCTCTCGTTCGGATTATTGCTAGCATTCATTTCCCCTGGGATCCTGAATTGTGCAGTTCAATCACATAGACTACCATAAGCTTCAGAAATTCGTTGGAGCAGCCGTTAAAAGGCACAATACTACAATTTTAAATTTCATTGCATTTTAATCAGTGTGCAGCCAAGAGTTCATTAGTACCAGGACTGAATCCTAAGCATATAAGAATGGAATAATGGAGCTGGTAATTAATGCAGGTTTAATCCCATTGCTTCCCTTAACTGCAGTTTGTGTGTCAGAGGGAGATTAACAACCGCACAAATATTTGCTTTAGTGTATTATAGAATAATTAATATGCATGTTTGTGTCCAGTATAAAAAAAAACACAGCTAAAATGTGTAGCATATGTAATTGCAATCGGAAAACACATCTTTTTGATTTCGCCTAATCAACATTATCAACAATTATCTGTTTTTAATTAACAGCGGCTTGAACAATGTATATTCTCCACCTCCAATGTATATTCTCCACCTCCAATGTATATTCTCCATCTTCTTACTTTGCATACTTATCCACGATACAGTATTATTTCTTTCTGATAATATCTGATCATTTTCTGGGGGCGTAAGGAACCTGTAGTTTGCTTGTGCTTATATTAGGGTTATATACGGTGGCTGAGAAGTGCAAAACACAATGACAAATCCCAAAACACAAGGACGATTCAGACAAAGGTAGGTATAGTGTGCGAATGGAATTCTTCCCTCTGATTGGATGAGACATGGGTCACTCAGGATCTACAGGAAGTCCAGCAGTAGCTGCAGCAGTAGAAAGTGGATTGGTGTGTGTATGAACACAGCTCTGCTCTTATAGCGCTCCTTACATCCTTTAATCTGGAGTTTGATCTTCCAAACATTCCTGTGTTCTTCAGGTGTGTTTTTAGAGATCGCAAACTAATCTTTATTCCATGATACACTATCAGTATATCCAAAATCACACCATATGATAACGTCCTTCCTCACAGTAGCGCTGAATGAAGTCCATTTTCTTATAAATATAAATATATTGGGGAAAAAATGGTTTAAAGTGAAGGCAGAACTCCACACATGTACAAGAAATAAAGGTAGATACACAATTTCCTACTTCCTGTTTATACTGAGTGACAATCAGAGGGAAGAATTCCATTTGCAAACTATACCTACCTTATAGGTAGAAAGAAAGAAAGAAAGAAAGAAAATATATAGTGTAGCTTCTATCTGTATGTAAATATGTATATTTAAATTTAGTAAATATTGTCAGTTCGCTCCACTTGTATTACATCTCTGCTCTATACAGTGTTGTAATTTCCTTGTATAAAATATCACATGCTTGCAAGAGGAAGGTCAGTGCTGTCCAGTCTGTTGCCCGCTGCCAAAACTCCAAGGTTATATTTAAACTGTAATGACTTCACACTGCTGTTCATTTGTTGACACAAACAATTGCACACACTTGATCTGAAGTCATTCAGAGTGTATTGATGTTAAACTGAATGTATTCGATGCCGTTCATCTCCCAGTAAAACAACACAATATCTGTCTGAGACAAGCAGCTGGTTTTATTTTTTTTTCTGGAAAGTTTAACGCACCATAGCAATATAAACTGAGGTTTCGTTTTCCAAAACCGTAGGCAGAAACATTATTCCATGATTAGCACCGTTTCCAGTTCCTGAGATTTGATTAGTATCAGGTTGAAGGGACACTATCGGCCTCTGTAAGTCTTAATTGACTGGGAATCGAGGAGGAATTGGCAGGGGAGAGTTTAATCCTCGGCTGTGTTTCATTGCGTAGGAAGGAAGCGGCAGAAAGAGGGATTTACCGTCTCTCTCATGGAGGACTCTATCTCTGGCCTTCAGATTCACGGCCTTTCTGACGGCTTGCGGGATAAAACCATGACATTTTTTAAAGCCCGTCTGTGCTGCTTCCTGACCATCGTATCTTCCACTCTTATATCCTTAACAGTTTTCCATTCCTATGAGATTTGGATTCTGCATTCTGAAGAAAATTTTATTTTGCACGTAGGCATGTAAAAATCAATATGTAGCTTAAAACTGGTTTGTCTGAAAAGGTTTCCATTGGGATTGTCAGGGGTTGTCGGGTGAACGCTGTTAGTTGGTGTGCTCATGCTTGGGAGCTCACCTGTATAAATAACACAACGCTAATCTAGTAAAGAGTCTGCAACATTGAGGATAAAGTGATTTCTTGCTTTAGTGATAAAAAATACAGTAGATTGGTTATGCAGCATGTTTAACATAACAAGCAGGAAACCTGATTTTTTTTCTCTTTCTCCCACAACTGAATAAACACATGAGGTTTTTCTGAGATTTTGTATATGAATGAATAGTGTATGGTTTTTGTTTGCCTTTATTAAGGTTGAAATATTAAAATGGCTTTTGATAACCAGATAAGAAATATTTAAAAATACACGACTATTCCAGAAAAAACTCTCTCTCTCTCTCTCTCTCTCACACACACACACACACACACACACACAAACATTAATATTTAATATTGTTGATCTAAAAAATGAAGAGCAAATTCCACAAAGAAAGAAAAAAAAAATGAAAGCATAAATCCATGACTCAAACATCTACTAAAATGGGAACAAAATACCTTTTTTAAAAAATTAGGCTGATTTTATTAGAGTTATTTGCACAGGCTACATAAAATATTGCATATTTTCTGTAATTTGGTGTTTTAATATTTTTGGCAGAAGGTAAACTCTACTGAGAGACTCTAAACACTGTGTGTAAGGCACCTTCCTGTTCTGTCCCCCCAGGCTTTAATGAAGATGGATGCTCTCGCCTTTATTGCTGATGCAGTCTAGAAAGCCTTGTCTCAGTTTTCTGGTGATCCAGCATCAAAATCTGCACATCACCCCCTCCCATATGTGCACACACACACACACACACACACACACACACACACAGAACACAAAAAATGCCCATATGTTAATGCTTCCTTTCCCATTTATTTCACAAACACCACCAAATTAACTGGAAAATGAACTAGCACACACTCCGTAAATATCAATTACAGTGATCTTGTCATGTCTGCTCCGGAGGGAGAGATGGACATTTAGAATAGCTGCACCACCCCCATGTTTCCCCAGAATTAAAAAGGGTTTTAGTGGGTGGAGGGGGTATGGATCAGATCAGAGATAGCAGTGGGTCTCTGTGGGGGGTCAGGTGAACGACCCGGAGTCATACAGGTCATGGTGGAGGGGTTATTATAACAATGTCACTAAATTGGCCCTTAAGAGAGAGCGATAGTGATTTTTGTGATTTTTTTAGTACCTCAACAAAATATAAAAATAAATTATTTATAGCTAGATAAACTAATGATTCCGGCTGCGATGATAACTGCCCTGGGATTTGGGTAGATCCTGATCTTATCTTGATTAGCTGTTCTTTTTCCTTCAGCTGTCAAGACATTTCACTAAGGTCCTTTGACAGAGCACACTGGTTAAACACTGGTCTTAAAGCCGGACTGAGTAATCTTGAGTAGTTTTAACTTTTTATTAATAAAAATGTTCAAAATGTACCCTTGAGAATAGTGTGTACGTGTCATACGGTCATAAACTGTAAAAAAAATTGTGTATGAAATAGAAGCAGTAAGATGCAAGTGTATCCTAAATGAGCAGACAAACACACAGTGAAAAATACACTATATGACCAGACGTTTGTTGACCGTCACAACACGTGCAGTTCTTCTGCAATCTGTTCCCACGCAATTACAAGTGGATCTGTTCTCTTTGTCTGTTCTCTGCTAATGCTACAGAGAATACAGAGAATAGTTAGTTTTCACCTTAAGAGTAATAATTAGCAGTAATAATTAGTAATAATTAAGAGTAACAATTAGAATCAATAATTAGTACTAATTAAGAGTAATAATTAGCAGTAATAATTAGTAATAATTAAGAGTAACAATTAGAATCAATAATTAGTACTAATTAAGAGTAATAATTAGCAGTAATAATTAGTAATAATTAGAAGCAATAATTTGTAATAATTAAGAGTAATAATTAGCATCACTAATTATTAAATGTAAAGTTAAGAGTTAATAAATAAATAAATAATAAATTAATTAATTTAAAAAAAATAAAAACTTTCATATGATTGTTAACCATTAAAAATTTTCACATTTAAATCTGATTAAACTTCTGAAATATTGTCCATATAACTAAATATCCAGTTACCTAAACTTAGTATAATTTTGCAGCTTTTTTTTTTTTTTTTTAATGTTTTTCATGGTGTTCATGTCTCAAAGAGAGAACCTGCTGTGGAATGATCAACCAGGAAACAGTAACACCTTGTAAAGGAATTACTAAATAAGCTGGTACATATACAGCTCTGGAAAAAAATAAGAGAGCACTGCCCAATCTCCAGATGTGAACCCTATTGAAAACCTCTGGAATGTCATCAAGAGGAAGATGGATGGTCACAAACCATCAAGTAAAGCTGAACTGTTTGCTTTTTTGCAAAAAAGAGTGGTATAAAGTTCCCCAACAGCAATGTGAGAAACTGGTGGAGATCATGGAGCCAAAACCCATGCAGATCGGGGTTATTCCACCAAATACTGATCTCTTAATGTTATTTAGCCAAAGCATTAACACAATTTGTTTACAAATTATTTGCATTTTGTTTTATTTAAGTTATTATTAGTATTATAATCACGTACACCCTTCGTTCACTGATGGTCCTTGATATCCTGCTGCCACACCCATACTAATAATTGATTGGACTAAGTGTTCTAAATGTTTGGTAAGGCTGCTTTAAGCTTATTTAAAAGTACCATACAGATTAACTGAATCAAAATTTAAACATATTTTTATATGATATGTAAGCCTTTTTGGGAATGAGCTCTTTCTGGTGTGTACTATGGAGTGGAATCTGGGCTGAGGCGGTCTGTAGTTTCTTACAAAAGGCTTCAGTACATAACACAGTGCATTTATAGTAATAGATTTGGTCCTTGAATTACTCAAACTCCTCCAAGTATCTGTTTCTTCTTGTCAGCAGGGTGAAACAATAACAGTGGAAAAGGGGATCTCATACAACCTGTCAGCAGAGACTACTGAAAGTAGCTCACAGCAGCACAAAAAAATATTGTGGAGCGATTAGATGTTCAAGAAGTTACAGCTTTATCAGTCTCACTGTAAACTGGTTCTAGATATTTAGGACTCTCTGTTGTCCACTGGATATAGCTTGGCTGGTTTTCTAGAGAATATAATGAACGAAACATGATGCAACCTTCTGTTCAAGAAAATGAATCAATGGTGCATTGTGTAAAGTTTATTATTTTTCTATATCTGTGTCTGGACAGTTCCAGAAAACACAACTAATCATTCCTGGACAGGTGTAGCATGCAGGAATTCCCATTGTGATGACAGACTAATGATCACTGGGATGTTTGGATGCTGTCGCCTTACCACCCTCACAAGTCGCTCAGGTTTGCTGACTGTGAAGTGGTTGGATGCTTTATGTCCCAGGAAGCCTTCATGTCTGTTACCTTCTGGCTCTCCCTTTTAGTTATGATGTCATAACTAGTCTTGCCCTCCCTACCTGCACTTTACACATAATTCCAGACATGCCTGATCCATCCAGATGCTCTCCAACCCCTGGTTGGAGTCTCATCACTTAGTGGTGCTCACTGATGCTGTGGATGGATCTGTGTGGACAGACTGTGACCCAGGGGACTGCTGTGGACAGAGCCACTTGTAGACTATCACACCATTTTGAAGATCAGAGCTCTTTTGGTAGACATTTATGGAGAACCTTGTACGTATGACCCAAAAGATACCATACCCCCAGTGAAGCATGGTGGCGGGAGCATCATGATATGCTGCAGCTTTTCTGCAACTGGCACATGGGCGTTACACATAAATGGAAGAAACATACATGGAAAGAGATATTAAAGGAGAATTTAATCTATAAAACTGGGCAAGAAACCTAATCTTGGGAGAAGATGGATGTTGAAAAACAAAGAAAACAGCCAAACTAACCCCAAAATGGCTTACACTGCCTAGACTAGACTAGTGTCCTGATTGGAATTCCACTGAACATTTATGGAGGATTTTAAAATTGCAAATCCATCAGAGACACCCTGATAACCTTGGGGAACTGAAGACAACTTTCCAAATATGTACCAAAATAGAACCACAATTCTACAAAAAAAACCCTAATAATTTGTTACTGTATAGACAAAATTTTATGGTGTCCATTTTTAAAAATCTGAATTTTCAATATTCATTTTTAAACCTTATTACTTGTGTATATTTTTCACATTTGTGTTCATATTTATAAGAAAGATAACACGTAATGTGAAAACGTGTACAAACTTTAAAATGTATACGCAAAGAATATATACAGATTTCATTTGTATTCAAAATAAAAACAAAGGCATTCAAATATTTATTTTTGCCTATTTATTATAAGGCTTATTTTCACCCCTCACTGTGTTTTCAGGTTTTGAATCCATCTGATATTAGTCTGAGATTTTGAAGAACATCCTCCATACAGGTCTCTGTGAATGAGCTGTTACTATAGAAACGATAATGTATTATCATATTATTTGCCTTACAGCAGGAACTACTGCTGAGCTGTGCTGCTATCAACAGCTTCTGACCAATCAGATTCAAGGATTCAAAAGCGCTGTGGTATAAATAGTAATAGCGTGCACTAAATAGCATTTTCATCTTTAGAGCTGTACATTCCCATTTACACACAGACACACAGACACACAAACACACACACACACACACACACACACACGCTACCCTGCATCCGTTTAATACCTCGCGCTTGCTCTGACAGTGTATTCTGTATGCAGGTTCATGAGTGAGGTTAATTAAACTGCAAGTCTCATTCCATTTCCTAATAACAAAACATAGTGGTTTGTGTCCAACAAGGAAAAGAAGTTACATTAAATAAAATACAACATAATAATTGCAATTATTCTGTAAAGTCTCACAAAGCTAATCAGGTTTTCTTGTGTATAATGCAATTGGCGCCTGTCTAGTAGTGTTGCTTTGTCAGTATTACTGGGACTGATTTGAAAAATGAACTAAACTACTCAACATGACACGTCATCAGCGACAACCATATCCGGAGGAAACATGGCATATGTGTACAATAATGCATTATACGCCAGGCATAACATTATGACTGCCTGCCTAATATTGTTTTGGTCCCCCTTTTGCTGCCAAAACAGCCCTGACCCGTCCTGCACTGTGTATTCTGACCCCTTTCTATCAGAACCAGCATTAACTTCTTCAGCAATTTGAGCAACAGTAGCTCGTCTGTTGGATCGGATCACACGGGCCAGCCTTCTCTCCCCACCTGCATCAATGAGCCTTGACCGTCCATGACCCTGTCACTGGTTCACCACTGTTCCTTCCTCGGACCACTTTTGATAGATACTGACCACTGCAGACCGGGAACACCCCACAAGAGCTGCAGTTTTGGAGATGCTCTGATCCAGTGGTCTAGCCATCACAATTTGGTCCTTCATCAAACTCGCTCAAATCCTTACACTTGTCCATTTTTCCTGCTTCTAACATCAACTTTGAGGACAAAATGTTGACTTGCTGCCTAATATATCCCACCCACTAACAGGTGCCATGATGAGGAGATACTCAGTCTTATTCACTTCACCTCTCACTGCTCACACTGTTATACCTGATCGGTGTAAAACGACGTACAAAGGTACTTTGAAGTCTCTATCAATGAATACATTAACACTGGTTCAATAAGTTACAGATTTAGGATACCATCAGCCTAAAAACTTGGATTAGGAGTTGTGAGGAACAAAACTGATGAGACCTTGTGACATAACACATTGCTCAAACTGAATAGTTTCATTATAGAGGCATAGAGTAGATAGATATTGGAGTTAAATTCTAATATCTAACATCACCATCAACCATCAGTGGTAAAGAGCATTAGTCCTGATTTAAGCTTTAGTTTCTGGCTGTTTGGATGATTCACTAAGTAGCTTTACATCAGCCTACAAGTGTGTCTGCCATCAATAGCTGCATTTGCATATGGCCTAGATGCCTGGCAGATTTGTCTCCTTCATAACAAGTTTAGCCAGAGAAAGAGAGAGAGAGAGATTGAGAGTGTAGATTTTATGGTAGCATTTCAGTGCACTCAGTGGCAACTGTAATATAATATATGGCTTGAAAACCCTCTATTTTGTGGGAATTATAGTCTCATTTAGGAAGTGCTGCAGGTTGTAGCCTACAGAACCAACACCATATGACCAACCCTATTAAAAATGCAGCATGGTCACAGTCTATTAGAGAAACACACAGTTATCTCTAGTGCAGCTTCAGCAATTTTACTTCAGAGGGATTTTAACATGTAGTTTCTGATCACTGCATGTGAAGGAAAAGAACGGAGGTTTCTTTCAGCTTGTATTTGAAGACTGCTACTAAAATCCTTCCTAAACATGGTCATTAAGAGGCAGTGGTTTAGTCTGGTCAATTTGGTTGTTTAACTGGTTGGTTGACTGTTATGAAGTATGATAAATAGGATAGCAAGACTAAATGTTCTCGTTGAAATAAAGCTTGTTTGTTGCCAGCCATGTTTTTAAGAAATGTATTAAAGTTGATTATTATTGAGGCTGGGGCTGATTTCTTTTTAGCGTAATCTGTAGATTCACACAGTACGGTGGCCGAGAAGTGCAAAACAAAATAAAAAATCAGAAAACACAATAACAAATCCAAAAACACAAGGACGAATCAGACAAAGTGGAAGAGGTGGGTATGGTTTGTGAATAGAATTTTTGCCTCTGATTGGACGAGACATCGGTCACTCAGGATTACTTAACCCTTTTTTTTTGATAGTGCAACTTTAAATCTTGTTAAAGAAAATAACAGATATATATTTATATTTATAAGAAAATGGACTTCATTCAGCGCTACTCTGAGGAAGGACGTTATCATATGGCGTGATTTTGGATATACTGATAGTGTATCATGGAATAAAGATTAGTTTGCGATCTCAAAAAACACACCTGAAGAACACAGGAATGTTTGGAAGATCAAACTCCAGATTAAAGGATGTAAGGAGCGCTATAAGAGCAGAGCTGTGTTCATACACACACCAATCCACTTTCTACTGCTGCAGCTACTGCTGGACTTCCTGTAGATCCTGAGTGACCCATGTCTTGTCCAATCAGAGGGAAGAATTCCATTCGCACACTATACCTACCTTTGTCTGAATCGTCCTTGTGTTTTGGGATTTGTTATTTTGTTTTCTGATTTGTTATTGTGATTTGCACTTCTCAGCCACTGTAACACAGCCTTATAGTTAACAGTTGAGTATTGAGTGATGACAGTGAAATACACTCTAGATTATTAAACCCTGTGTATCGGCTGTGACTGAGAAGGGACGTGTGAGTTACAGCAGCAGGTATAACAGCATGGATTCATTTCTAAATAAATAGACTAAGCAAACACCATCCAATCAAAGTATAAATCACACAGTGGGGGGTTGATTGAAAGAGCTGGTTATTGATAAGGGAAGAGGAAGTGTCATGGTATTACTTAAATACAAATTTGGCAAAAAAAAAAAAAAGTGATCAGAAATGATGTAATTCAATGAATTTCTTCCTATGTGTATGAATACTAGATTTATTCCTGTGTAGTAGTAGCATTAGTAGTAGTAGATGTAGGAGTAGATGTAGTAGATGTAGGAGTAGATGTAGTAGTAGATGTAGTAGATGTAGTAGATGTAGTAGTAGATGTAGTAGATGTAGGAGTAGATGTAGTAGATGTAGGAGTAGATGTAGTAGTAGATGTAGTATATGTAGTAGTAGATGTAGTAGATGTAGTAGTAGATGTAGTAGAAGATGTAGTAGATGTAGTAGTAGATGTAGTAGTAGATGTAGTAGATGTAGTAGTAGATGTAGTAGTAGATGTAGTAGATGTAGTAGTAGATGTAGTAGATGTAGGAGTAGATGTAGTAGATGTAGGAGTAGATGTAGTAGTAGATGTAGTATATGTAGTAGTAGATGTAGTAGATGTAGTAGTAGATGTAGTAGAAGATGTAGTAGATGTAGTAGTAGATGTAGTAGTAGATGTAGTAGATGTAGTAGTAGATGTAGTAGATGTAGGAGTAGATGTAGTAGTAGATGTAGTAGATGTAGTAGTAGATGTAGTAGTAGATGTAGTAGATGTAGTAGTAGATGTAGTAGTACTGTAGATATCTATCTAGTAGCAGCAGCAGCAGTAGTAGTAGTTATAGTAGTCATAGATATATTTAATCTGTTAAACTCAGGAGTAGAAACAATGTCATCTGAATATAATGAACTCAAACGGAACGAGTTAAAAGTCCATTGGTCTACTAAACTTTAAACAAAACCTATTAGCATATTATTTAGAGCCAGCTGATAGGATGATTGTCACCTGACATGCTCTGGATGATCTATATCTGGTTTGTGGAATGTTTTAGGAATGTCTACACTGGACCATCCAGATCATTTTGCTGCATTATTGCGATTATTTGTTAATAATTTGTTTGATATTTGTTTAAAGGTCATTTAAGCTAATAATCAAGGTTAAATGGATGCACAGCAAAAACCTCCACGATGCAAAGTTCCCGCATGATTGATTGAAGCTGTTATTGCACAGTTGCAGCGTGTGCAACAAAGGTCCTTCCTGCAGTGTTTTTGCCCCAGCAGGAGGTAACCCAGTGTTCGGGCTGCACTGCACTCTCAGGAGACTAAGGTCAGAAAGGGAACGAGTGGAGTTCGGTCACTTCTTTAATAGAGAAATGACACATGTGGCATGGAGGACTCGCTTTTGCCTTTCTAAAGTCTTTCACTATGACACATGGGCAATAAAAACACACACACACACACACACACACACACAACATGGCATTTGAAAAATGTTTTAATAATAAATAAGGTGGGAAATGACGGTTTATTTTATTCTAAATATGAGATTATCAGTCATGAAAAGTTATGGCTGACAATTTAAAGCAGTTGTACTTTTTTTTTCTTAACATAGTAAACACCAAACAATGATGGACAGCACAATTATTATTTTTTTTTCCAGAGAACATATTCTCACACACATTGTTCATCAATTGAAAAAAAAAAAGGTACTGCAATAGCATGGATTCAAACCAAACTGAAGCAGCTGTGTGCTAGGTGACCCCAGCGGTGCTGTGCACTACCACAGGAATCCCTAGATCAGGTTTTCCACCCTCCCCATCCCATAAAAGTCCACATCACTTCTATACAGTATAGACAGTTGAGCTTGCAGAGGGACGGATGAAGCCCCGTGAGGCTTGCTGTTTGGTTGTGGCAGACATTCTTCTTATTATTACAGTGCACACCTTCTTCTGGGATCATCACTTCTCGACACAAAACGGAAAGGACACTCCTAATCCAAACCTTCTAGATGGAAATTAAAAGATATTGCCCATTGCACATTTTCTTGTTTCACCCTCATTTAAGTGCATTTGTCTCATCAAATGACGAGATAACGGATTGCCGCTCCGTGCTCTATCTCTATTCAGGTATATCATGATTACACGGCTCGCGCGAGACCCGAAGTGGAGAGAGTCATCCCGATTTCCGTCCTGTTCGTTTGCGCAAATAAAACGAAGCAAATAAGCCCATCTTCTCATCCGATCTCAAACACAACGCTCAACGAGACGTCACTTACGCCGCTCCTCACACGATGTGGAGCACTTCATAGCTAAGAATGGTTTAAAAATAAATGTTTAGTGATTGTGCTTTTGAAACCAAAGACAAAAAAAGAAATAGAACATACATTAACAATAACAACATCAAATAACAAAATGACAACAGTGCATTGTAAAAAAAAACAAAAAAAACAACAAAAATCGAATGGCAGCACTTCTTTCGATGATTTGGTAAATTTACAATCGCAACCCTCATGCCCGAGTTTTTATGATCAGAAAAAAATACGTTTGTAGAGCAGTGAGAGGGAAGACCATATTGAAGTACTGTATCACAGTATGAGTGAAGAGACCTCTCTTTGTACTGACGATGGTCCACTGCTCCCACTCGCAGCTTCTATTACACTCACACCAGCAGATTATAGAGATGATGCACCCGTGTGGGAACAGCACACCTTTCCACAAACTTACACCAGTCGATGGGGCTTTAAAGCGGAAAGAATCACCTACTTAAAAAGAAACTCGAGAGCATCCAGTTCCCCCTCTTGCTCACACTGAAAGGATTAAATATTGAAGCAGATTGAAAAAAAAAAGAAAAAAAAAAAGAAAACATTAACCATTGGTCTTTTTTTTTGCCTATAAGGACAAACCAGATCATTTACATAACTGCGAATGACTGTAGATGGTCTAAATCATGTATGGTGCACAGTTCGAAGATGATTCTCCCCTCAGAGAGCCTTTTTCTCATCCTGACTGGATCCTCAACTCTCCAGCAGCTGTGGAAAAAAAAAGCAGGACAAGATCAAAACCTCCATTCTGGTTGTGAAACTCAAACAAACAGGAAATAAGTGGGGCTGGACTTCGCCCCAATCCCACAGTATAATGAACCATGGTAATTCACACTAATTTGAGTTTGATGTAAATCCTTTTCTAATTATCTCATTTATGGTGGAAATGTTGCCATGCCAAGTAGAACATTTCAGACGGTGATCTGGGAATTTCATTTGTTGATTAGAGACGGTGTTAAGACTGATTAATGCTGTACTACGACATGTTTGGGAAATCAAGTTCAGGGTTTATTAAACCCAGAAATACAGTCCGCCTACAATGGTGCCCTTGAGCTTTTTCTAAAATCAATATCCAACAGTCGAGGTTGGGGAACTATGTGTACTTTTTTTTATTTTCCTATTCTTCAAGTAATAGCACTTAGAATGATAGTTAAAGCAGAATAATAATAATAATAATAATAATAATAACAATAATGATGATAAAAAATCACGATCTGATTAAAACAAATTGATTAGAGCTTCATTCTTTTTTCCAGAAAAATCCAGACAGAAAAAGGCGACATTTTGGCGTCCATAGATTGAACACCTGCCAATTCCCACGCACATGACAGCTCTCTCTGATCATAAGTCAGTTAACAGTCTGAGAGAGTGAAGGTTATCACATCCTCCGAGACACATTCAGTTGCATGTTTTCAAAGTGATGCTCATGACGCATCCCAGGGCAGCATAACATAATTAGGGGATATTTACCTCCTTTCACGTTGTGCACAGATGATTGGCTAGTGCTGCTGTGATTGACAGGTGAGATAGTATGCTGTCCTTTCAAAATAGAGGGCCAATTTTGTTCTCTTGACACCGGAAAAATTGTAAACCGATTCCTACATTTTTACTAAATAAATAAATAAATAAATGATGTTCTTTCGGCTGCTCCCTGTTCAGGGTCGCCACAGCAGATCATTTGGTCCACGTTTCGATTTGGTACAGGTTTTATGGCGGATGCCCTTCCTGACACAACCCTCCCATTTAATCTGGGCTTCAGTGCTTGGGTTAGCGTCCTGCCCTGGAATCCAACCCGGGCTGTGGCAACGAGAAGGCAGGATCCTGGCGCTGATCCACTAGGAGGCTAACTAAACAAATAAATATTAAAGACTAAATAAGCCTTTACTACAAAGACTTATTAAGTAAACCTTGCCTTCAGGGCAAATACATCATTTCTAATTTTTTTTCTATACTGTTAAAAGCACAGCTTTATAATTCTAGTTGTATGATTCCAATATAAAATAAGACTAAGCTGTAACCATTTCAGATATCCTTTTTATGTTATAGTATCATACAGTTTTGCTGTCACACCGTCATTTTTTACAATTAACATATGTAAGAGTGAGGCCGTCTTCAGTTCCTTACCTCTAACTCTTCTTCCTGGTGGGAAAAGGTCCCCAGACTTGGGAGTCCTGTATCATTGGGGTTTTTCCGACCTCCTGATCCTAGCTCCCCTCGCCGGCGGCCCCCAGAGCCCCGGGAGGAAATTGAACTGGAGGAGCTGGGAGTCTCCCTCTGACCCTGTGCTGTGGGGAACGAAGGCCGGTTGTAAGGTGGAATGTCCTCTGCAACTGCACAAATGGTGAGAACAGTGAGAACATGAGACACTCGAAAGCACTGAAACCCACTGAAGTTTCACAGTGTAATGCAAATTGTAACATGTGGCATTTACCTGCGTGTTGGCGTGATTTGCCAGCACCTTTTCCTCCGTGTGTGTTCCGGTGTTTATCATGCTCCCCTCGTCGCTCAGCTGAGGCCTCTCTTGTCCGGAAGCCTCCTGCACTTCCTCGCCTGTCTCTGGACTCTCCACAGCCCATCCGGGGCAGCGTTGCACCCCTCTCCTCATATCCACACCTGGAACCATGATTGGTGGTCTTCATTCCAACTGAGGAGGGGCTCAGGGGCATTGATGGGTCTGAAATAAGAAAAAGTGACGTCATGTCTTTTTCATACTGACTTTATCAGACTTTGTGAAATATTTGAGCATCATACCGTCTGTATATTCATCTGGTTGTTGTTGTTGTTGTTGTTGTTGATGATGTTGATGCTGCTGTTGGCTCTGGTGACCAGCTGCATGCTGCTTGTGCCTTTTGTGTGGTTTCCTCTGCATCACTGCAGTGCTCATGTTGCTGTCTGTGGACACAGGGCTACTGGGACGGTGGCCAATGTGGTATCGTTGACCTTCAAGGAAGAAAAAAACATGTCAGTCTATTCTTGCAGGCTTTAAAAGAGAAAGCCAATCCAGGCCAATTTTAACTTCAGTGACATTGTTTACATCTGGTCTGGTCTCTCGAGTGTCCAGATTCTGCACCACAGATGCATTTGAAACATATTTAAACCTGGTTGCTTGAATCTCTTCAAGATCTGAGTCAGTGTTAAATACATCAGTCACCACATGCCACATTTGACCACCAAAACCCCTCCCAATACATTTCACCACAATACAATACCACAAAACCAAACGTGGACTTCTGAAATGGAACTGCCTTTTTCTTCTTCATATGTTGTTGTATGTTTATGTAGCACCAGGTCCTGGAGAAACGTTGTTTCATTTCACTCTGTACTGCGTCAGCTATATGTGGTTGAAATGACAATAAAGCTTCTTGAATCTTGAATCTAACAGCTCATAAACATTTGCATATATAATTTATTGGGGTATGATGCATTCGAAAAATGACCATCCGGTCCAGCACAGTGCACTAAATGTACCAATGGCATGTGGTCATAGCTGTACACAGACATTGTCATTAAAATACTGACTAGCAAAACTGTTTAGGGAAAGTACAAAAGCATGGAAATAAAGACAATTTTTATGTAGCAGTCGAGTGACAAATGCTATGAGCTGCTTTTTAATGTATATCACACATGAATATCAATCTGACCAATCAGAAAGCAGCTAACAGGATGTAATATATATATATACCGAGCTAGTACTGTTTTTAATTTGCACCATATATAGCAATGTAACTGTGCCCTATACATACTTAAGCAATGGCAATAATTAGAGTACTCTTGTCTCCCCTTTTGCTACCCAATTTATAAAAACCTACAACTGAAGATGCAAGAAATAGTCATATGTCAAGTGCTACTTCAAATCAGGCTCTCATTCCTGTGACTCACCGCCTCTTCCAATGTCTTCAGGCCCCGCCCCCGGATAATGGGCCACTCGCAGGCCAGCATACTCAGCTGCCGTGGCGACAGCCTGAGCAAAATCAGCATCAGTGAAAAATGAGCCATCGGAGGAGCTGATGGCACTGGAGCGGCCAGACGAGCCGTTGTCTTCCTCAGATGCCGAGCCCCAGCCGTTGATCATTGACCCAGTGACCGAGCTCTCCAGGTCACCCGTGCTGGAGGCCGGAGTCTGCTCCAGGCCCCTTTGGAGATGCAATCGGCGTGGGAGATGCATCTGGTGCTGCTGGATCTGCTGCGAAGCCTGGAAGTGGGATCCTGGGTGTTGCTGGTACTGCCTCTGGCCCGACTCACCATCTGTGTGATCACACTCTTCATCATCGCCATCGGTATAGGCGTAGGTGTGCGAGGGTGAAAGAGCCTGGGGTGGAGGAGGGGGGCTCGTCGTGTGGCGCCTGAGAAGAAGAACAAGTTTCATCAGGTTTAATATGATGCATTAGATGTCTTCAGCCACTCCTACTACTCATTAAGGCAGGGAGTAGTGACTGGGAGGATGACAGATAATTGGGATGCTTCGTGGCTTGTGTTATGGCAGTAGAGGTGTGTATCAGGGCTGACATCCTGCAGGACCAAACAAAAACCGCACCTTGGGCAGTTTTTACCTTAATATGGGCGGGAAATGGGCGGTCAGATACGAAGCAGGCAAAGAAAAGCCACAATCGTTAATATAAGAGCGTACTGGACGTGATGAGTATCGTAAATGATTTATTCTGGTGAGGGTTGCTGTAATTTCATTTACTAATTTGTTTAGATTTAGGAAATAGAAGCAAGTTCATTAAAAAATATTATACACAGGTACAAAGTGAAGTAATTGCTTGAGGAACGGGTGGGAGTGGGATTAAAAAAAAATAAAAACACACGCCTCCACATGACACCACTCTAGAATACCTTCTTTCCAACAAAACCGTTCATCAAATTTATGCACGGCTACAGCTGCTCAATTATAAATAACGCTGTGAAGTGTTTTTGTAATTCTGGAGTGATGAATCATGCTTCACTGTCTGGCAGTCTGGAGGATGAGTCTGGATCTGGTAGAAATCTGGACAATGCAACTTGCCTCAAAATATAACACCAATTGTAAAGTGTGATGGATGAGAAATAATGGTCTGTTTTTTGTTTTTTTCATGGTTCCTGCTCAGCCCCCTGCGTCTGTGATGTCAACACATAATGCTACAGCATACAAACACATTGTGGCCAATTTTACACTTCCTATTTTGGGCCAGCAATTTGGAGAAGCACAAAGCAGTGTCCTTGTAGAAACAGACCGCTGAGTGCCGTGTGGAACCATCTGATTGGCCCTCGCAGAGCTGTGACCATATCCATTAAATTAACTTTTGGGAGGAATTAGATTACAGTTTGCAAGTCAGATCTAATCACAAGTGCATGGTGTCTGTTTGCTTCCGTGTTTCTTCTTTTGGGGAGAAATTATATTTTGTTCGAAGTATTCCAGCATTTTTCAGTCTTGACCCACTGAATCTGAAGCATCAAGTAAATAATGGGGGAAAAATCACTCTGTTCTGAAAAAACTAAACCTGTTTTGTGTATACTTCCATCCATCCATCCTTCCATCCATTTTCTGTACTGCTCATCCTACACAGGCTCGCATGGAACCTGAAGCCTACCCCAGTGGACTTGGGGCACAAGGTGGGATTACCCATCAAGGGCACAATCACACACACACATACCGGAATATTTAGAGATGCCAGTACGCCTACAGTGCATATCTTTGGAGGAAACTGGGGTACACAGACACACACACAGGGCAGAAAGTGGAATCGAGGCCTTAACCCTGGAGGTGTGGGGCAAACATGCAAACCACAAAGCCACCTTTCTCCATTCTTATGATAAAAACACTGATGAATGAATAATTCAGTGAAATGCATTAGAATTTTTACCAATGTAGTCAAACACGAAAGTGTCTTGTGTGGAACCAAAATTTCTTATTGCTCCAGTGTTCTCTCATGCCTGTCTCATCCTAAGAATTTGCATATTTTTAATATATATTTATACACCAACTTTAAAAACTGCTCCTAGGCTTCCATTATAAGTGAGTAGAGGAAAGGATCTCAAAATTACCATCACCCACTTCTTGTGTTGTTTTGTATTTAGTGTAGTGTTCCCACTGAACTGACTCACTGACCACTTGCACACCTTCTATCCCTTTTAACCAGCACACTGGAAATCAGACATTGATCTTATCAGACATTTTCAATCCATATAAACAAATCAATTATTTTATTGATGCAAGTCTGATATAAAATGAGTCAGGACTCTGTCGGCTTTCAGTGTGGGATGTAGCTCTGTTGGATAACCTCACGCAGAATTTCAGTGGTTGAAGATAACATATTTTAGATGCTTATGAACAAGCACTTGGGGCGTCTCAGAGAGGGTTTGATATCAGATTTGAAGAAACATTTTTTTTTGTTTGTTTTTTTAACTTTTCTATAAATATATTACCCCTTGTTGGCTAAGAAAAAGGTGAAAGGGCCTGGGGTGGAGGAGGGGGGTTCGTCGTGTAGCGCCTGAGAAGAAGAACAAGTTTCATCAGCTCTCTATGGTTTAATATGATGCACTAGATATCTTCAGCCACTCCTACTACTCATTAAGGCAGGGAGTAACAACAGGAAGTATGACAGATAATTGGGATGCTTCGTGGCTTGTGTTATGGCAGTAGAGGTGTGTATCAGGGCTGACATCCTGTGGGACCAAACAAAAATTGCACCTCGGGTGGTTTTTACCTTCATATGGGCGGGAAATGGCAAAACATGACAATGCTGAACATGGACCACACCAAAACAGGTCGTAATTCATTCCTCTGTGCTTCGACACTTTCCTAATTTGTAATACGTGCAGTTTACTGTTTCACTGTTTTTAACACTTCATCCTACTGTATACTTGTATATGGTGTAAATAACACTAAAAGCTGAAAAGGTGAATAGATACTGGGCTGAAAACATGCTGGAGTGTGCAGAGACTGCAGATGACCGGGTGTTAGTGCAGTACCTGCGATCTTCCTGGTTGTTGTGTAGATCTCCCTGAGGAGAGGGAGTGAGCGTGACTGTGGACTGGTGACTGTAGGACATTCCCACAGGGGAGGATGCTGCCCCTCTGATAGGTGGAGTGGGACACCTGACCAGATTCTCATGCTCTTCCTCTTCTTCTTCTGTCTCCCCTTGGTGCAGGTACATGCGACTCGGAAGCTTCTGGGGGTCTGGATCAAAGCTGCACAAATACCAACACCAACACATGATCTCTCGAATGAAGAATATAGAAACTGCCTAATTGTGTTGTGTGTATGTGTGTGTGTGAGTGTGTGTGTGTACCTCTTATCCATGGGATGTAGGTAGTCCTCAGAGCTGCGGCTGGTAGGGGGGTTGACCGGAGGTGGGGGCAGTGGCTCAGCCCAGTTCACTGCGCTCTGTTTGGACAGTTTAGGGGTGCGAGTTCCTTTCTTATGATTTTGACTCCCTGAGGAGAAAAACATGGATGACCTTCAAACACATTTCCAACTTTACACTTTTCCCTCTCTGTCCACGGTTAAATAGCTTTCCATTTTTAATGTATGAAGCATGACAGAGAGGAAATCCTCCGTAATTAAAGCTTAGCGTAAAAGACGTTGCCTTCTTATTAGTCTCACTTGATGCTGAAGGTCTTGAACTGTATTTATTTCTCGAGCAAAAATAACCGAGTTACTCTTATGCAAAAATCCTTTAATAGTATAAAATCCGGGAACATTTACCACATTTTCCACATCCAAGAGTTACTCATATTTATCTTGTTTACACTTTTTTCAGTTTAACCCTATACTGAATTATTTACTGTAGAACTGTAGAACCCTATTTGATTTATCTATATGAAGGGCATAAATCATTTTCCAAACAAACAAGAACGCTGTTCCCCGTTCAATTTTATTAACATTAGAAGCAACACCAAAATTAAAGCTTTTGCCTTTATTCCTAATAGTAAAAGTATTTCTACTTATCAAGTAATATTCATAAGAAGCCAAGCAAATTCCTACAATTCACAGCCGTTGTTTTATTTATTTATTTATTTGACTGACCGCCCACACGGTTGCTGTAATGGTGTGTGTGCTTGCATCATACCCGAGGTGCTGTTGCTGGCTCTGTCGGAGCTGTGGTAGGACCCTGCAGAGCTGTGCTCATTTGCCTGGTTATAGGGAATGGTGGCAGGCAGACTAACCTCACCGCCTCTGTAATGATCTGAGGATTCAGGATTTCAGATGACAAGAAATACACATGAGAAATAATAACATGATGACCAGACTACAGAACTGAAAGTGACTGTATTGTTTTAAACGCTCACCCTTGTTCAGCCTGTTTTGCTCCATAATGTTGAACTGTAACTGGGATGGTAGATCCGGGGGTTTCGGCTGCTGGGGCTTCCAGCGCTTGTCACAGAAATCACCAGGCCCTGCACCGCTGTTCTTGCTCATGATGTTGGACTGGATGAGCTGGGTGGTTGCGTAAGGAGTGGGTTCATACGGTGTAGGTGGGCTGCCTCCGGGTCCCATGTAGCACATGCTGGGGTTGTTGAAGGTTTTCATCTCATTGAGTTTGTTCGACAGGTCTACATCGCTGTACACAGCTGAGTCCGAGCCTATCAGCACTCCCTGCTTATTGTCCAGTTGGCTGTTGTAGTTAGCAATGCAATCAGCTGAGGAAAAGAAAAGAAAAGAAAGAAATCAATCACATTGTCGTTGCATGTCAGATTGTCTACACTTGCAAGTTTTCATTTACAATGTGTAAAGCAACAGGCTGTGCTTTCTGCTGCACAATAATCACCGATGAAGTGGTGATGCAATTCACACAATACAGAAAGATGATCATTATTTCCTATAACAGCATGCTGCAAAGTGTTGTAGCACATCAATTTGCCAAAAGTCTTTTTAGTATTAGTATTATTGCTAAAGCTAAAAAACATGGATATTTCTTTTTATATTTAAAGTTACATTTCAGGTTGTGGAAAGTCTACAAGACAAGTTCGTTCAGGTTCTCACTAACATTATAGCAGCTATAAACGTTTTTTCCTTCTCCAAGCTTCTCTTTCTTGGAGGTAATAAAAAACACAGCTTGTCATGTAACTGTGAAACTGCGTCTTCAAAGTCCTCTCCAAACCCCTGAAGACCTTCCTGTGTCTGAAAAATTCTGCGTTCAAAATCGCAAGATAATTGCCTCAGTACAGAAACCTTCCAATCAACAATTATACACCTTTAAACAAATCTCCTAATGTTGTTACTGTAAAGATGTATAATTATGTGTTATCGCATTAACAGCTTCTGACCAATCGGAATAAAGAACTGAATTCTTCTATGAGTGAGAGAGATAAATGGACTAACTAAAAGGCATTAGTTTGTGGAACATCTGTGGAAATGTGCTTGAAAATGGAGGGTTTTTTTCTGCTGCTTGCTTCATTGCTTGCTTTATTGTTTGGTTTATAGTCACATTTTCCATCATTCTTTATGAAATACTGAGAAAAGGGTTCTGGGAGAATCACAGCACTGTGCCTTATGTGGAAATCGTTACAGGTGGACCTTCAGTTGGTTGGTTCTGGGATTTGCTTTTTCCCTGTTCATGTGTAAACTGACTAAACATCCACATCTGCATGACAGATGTTCCCACACTGCCATTTTAAGCAGGACATCTCGAATTTCTTATTTTATTTGTAATCTTTTATCATGTATAATGGACTTATTTGTAATCTTAAAGTTCAGCGACTGTAGCGCGTCTCGTACTCTAGTCTGTCTCCAGTATATCTATATTTAGCATCACAACCTTCATCGTCCCGTGTAAGTCCCACTGTCGAGCAGAGAAGCATGCATCGATGAAACGCTATGGTGATACAATTACTTGATGTTATCTCCAGCAGCAGAGGAGGAAGATTGTCATAGTAAAACTTTTATGAATCCAAGTGAGCACAGATGGGCAGGATAAAGCAAGCCACAGTCAAGGACATGTTTTTTTTTCCCCCCACAAAGTACACAGCCATGGATCGATCTTGGTTTCCTACCTGAGCAGACCAATAGATCTGAGTAGCTAAAACAAACAACTGGAGCCCCCATAAAATGCAGCCTGCTTTATTGCAGGAAGCCAATTAGACTGATGTTGGCTTTGTGTCCTCCTCAGCGTCTTTCTACGGCAGACTAATTGCTTCAGAAGAGTTCTGAAAGGCACTAAAGAGGCTACTTTTCCAATAATCCAGATGTACATAATTATGTAAGGTACACTATATATTATTTGGTCTTCTTTATTTAATCATAGTGAATCTCGTTCTGGCTTCCTGATCAATGATGTTCTGTAGTCCTGCCTTAACCCAGACTTAACCTAGAGAATATTTGATTTCTGATATAAATACTCTGTCCTCTGATCAGAATAAATCTGGAGTAACATACAGAATCTGTAGCCATGAGTTCCCTACAACATCACCTCAATCTGACGGCTCCCAACAGACCTGATAAACTGGGCCATGGTCAGTAAGTAACGGGAAGGGAGTGTGATTCATTTCATGATAAATGTGCGACATTTGTGTTGAATAGTGCATTGGCTTAAAGCATCACCTCAACAGGTTTTCGAGTATGTTGGCTTGTGTGTAAGCGGTATGGCAGGGACGGCAGCAGCAGCAGGTGATGTACGAGTTCTGCTCATACAAATAGCCCTCATGCTGCTTAGTCTCACAGGAAATGAAATTGTTTTTGTCGTGTCCGTCCTGTCTCACACTTCTACGCCTTTCCATGTATAGACTGTCTGCTTTCCTTATTTGGTCAAAGCTTCCTGCTCTTATCAACCTTTAGTCTTTCTGGTCATTTTCACCTGTCTCTTCTTTCTCACCTCTTTATTAAAGATTGTGTGCTTGCTGCAGAACTAGAAGTAGGTCTGATCCAGCTTTTAACTCCTCCTATTCGCCTAACCCCTTGACCTAGCAAGCACAATGCTGCACAACACAAGACTATACACTTATTAAGTTGCCTGGACTTTTTTAACTCCGCCCCAGGTAGGTGGCGCCGGACCAGGTCCAACTTTTTCGACTTTCAGCTCTTTACTGAGTTATTTAATTTCATCTTATTGATGTATTTTATGTACTTTTTCTGCAATTCTAATCCATATGCTTCCTAATTCAGTCTCCACAGAGAAACCCCAGACTAGCACATATTTGGTCTGTCCCCAGCTCCCAACACATCTAATCCAAGCAATCAAAGACATGTTTTCATTCTCTCACAGCTCAAAACATATGTGTAGCAGGTAATCAGTGCTCTGATTAATTGGTTTAGAGACATTGGGAGTTGGCAAAGAGCAAAAAACATGGGAACCAGTTTGGAAAACATTTTCCTAAACTGTGTGGAAAAGCGTGCGTCCTTCAGGCAGAACGCTCTACGTAAACCTCATCTACGTCAGGGCGTCTCTCTTTCCCAATATATCCAGAGTTTAACCCAAATAGGAAGCTAAGAACCTTAAACTATCCAAAGAGCCCATGAGGAACCATCTTCTTAGAGTGTATTACAGTGTAGTAACCTATGATTCTCATAATTACTACTTTTTATTTAACCCCTTAGTTACAGCTACAAGAGAAAATGCTTTCACCAGGACAGCATTTAAAAACAGCACTGCAAAAAAATTACAACATTTACAAGAGCATCATAATGAACCAATGCACTTCTAAATAGCTAATAAACTAATCATAATGGTGATTTTTGTATTTAGTGTTTTTTTTTCCTGGTTATAACCCATGTTTTAGTACATTTGAATATATATGCTTTAGAGAATAGCTTTCTACACCTGGTGTCATAGTGGCAACCAGAGCCATCCCACAAGGTGTTATTAAAGAAAACAATCTGGTACATTTCCTCCCTAATTAATGAAGCCCTGCTCTTGATATGCAGCATTACCTTCCCTATTAATGTTGACATCTTGCCTCTTCCTTCCTTTTTTCCTCTTCCAACTTGTGAGTCTCAATTGTGTTCGTTTCATGTACAAACCTTAAGTCTCTTAGCCAAAAGGGTCTCCCTTTAACCAATCAAACACCAAATAGGTGGCTGCTATTTTTCACCCCGTAAGAGAGAGTCGTGAGAGCTGGAGCAGAAGTTTATTTCAATCCTGATGTACTAGATGCTCGTACCTGGACGGCTGTAGGTGGTCAGGTTGCTGTCGCTGGTTCCGTTGCCGCCGTTACAGCAGTTGATGCTGCAGTCTTTGTGGTTAGCACAGGCGTTAGGCCACGAGTCCGCTAGCCAGGGCTGGTTGGCTGCGTCACCGATGTTCAGTAAGCCAGGCCTGCAAAATACACAGAGAGATTTAGATGTAAAAAATTAAATGGTAATTTACTGTAATGGTAAAAGAAGAAAGGATCATTTGTACAAATATGCAGTTAAATCGGTAGTAACAGTTTTCAAATACGACAGAGAAATCCGTTTTTACTTTTATCCTGACTTTATGTGGTTGACTTTGTACTCTGAAACCTCATTTCTCCCATCAGGTGATTAGATTAGTCAGGAAATATTGAATATTGAGAATTTTGTGCATCATTTTCTCTAAAATGAACCTAAATATTAGAAACCTAAACATGCATATTTAAAAAGCAAGCAAAAACACAAAGCAGGCATGTAGACATCCTGATCATTTATGACATATAAATTGTATATTCTGTCATTTATATCGAGTAAAATGTCTGACGAGGGTCTGATCTTCACATCATCTATGTAGAAATAAACTAAAACTGACGATACATCATGCTAAATAGAGTATTTATAGGACGCGATTCATAATGCAGAGCCATGAAATCAATAAATAATTTCTCTCTTCGTGACTGTACGACTTCTTCGAGGTGACTTCATAACCACGGCTCCGGGCGAAAAAATAAACATCAAACCCAATGTCATTCCGAGGCATATTTTTTCCAGCCTCCCCATTGAACAGAGCACCTCTTTTAACTGGTAGAAGAGAAGAGTGTGTGTGTGTGTGTGTGTGTGTGTATGGTCTGAAGAAACACTCTCACTCACTGTAGCTTATACTCTTGGGTTCAATAGTAAAACCTGGGTGTTTTCTGTTCCACTAGGTTCAGTGCATTTTAGCTCAGATTAGCTTAGGGGGTGCTAATATATATTTTTTTGCTTTAAAGGATAATGTGATTTGTGTTTGTTCCATTGCACAGTCAAGCCTGGGATTTAATTACAGGTTTGCAGGCAGGCATGCAAATTCAGACGCTCATGCAGGAAGGTATTAGAGAAGCTAAAACGGCAAAAAATTACAAATCTGGGGCATGTTTGTGCTTATGCGGAGATATAAAATGTCATTACTTTAATAGCTAGCGCTATTATTTAGATCATATCCTGATTGTATGGGTGGAGGGAGACAGAGATCGTGTCTTGGCTCAACATCTCCCCCTGTTGGATTTTCTCTGTAATGTTTAATTTTTTGTCTTCTCCCAGGAAGAACGCACGCATTTGACTCGGATCTCACAGACGTAAACACACGTCATAACGGCTACTTACCGTCCGGCACTGCACACAGCTTCTCCTCCTCTCTGATATGCCACTAAATCAGGACAGAAAAGAGAACGTTCATGAGTCAGCCGGCATAAAACCACTTCTATTGGCAAGGACGTGTTACCTCACGCTCAATCCCTCTCTTCCTTTCACTAATCCAAACAAAATAAGCCATTTCGCATCTGTCTTATGACTCATGTCATCCATCTACAGGTACAAATATCCATAATCTCAACCTGGGAGCGAAAACAAACGTGCATCCGAGAAGGCAACAGATTCAGAT
Organism: Hemibagrus wyckioides; assembly: GCF_019097595.1. Lineage (NCBI taxonomy): Eukaryota > Metazoa > Chordata > Actinopteri > Siluriformes > Bagridae > Hemibagrus > Hemibagrus wyckioides. Next base: position 1,338,233 of record NC_080725.1, read on the forward strand.
CAGATCCCCAGGCTGATACACTTGATGATGGGAATTAAAGTTCAAACATGTCCTAATCGAGATGGGATTACTCACTGGAACCACACACTAACAGACCGTCCCCTGGGGGCAGTGAAGATAAGGATGAGACCAGGGGCAGAGCTGGGTTGTGGTTAAGGGCATGCTGTTGCACATGCAAGGATACGTCAAAGAGGTTTGGGGGGAAAACAAACAAAAAAAAAAACCCAAACTAGTTTTGACGCATTATTTTAATCACCACAAACATTTCTGGCATGTTCAATGACTAGATAGGACATGAGAGCTCGAAAACAACAGTTTAAATGAAAGCGCTGTAAATAGTTTCATCACATTTACTCTTTACTGCTGTTTCTGTTCACACGTGAAATAGCGGAAAATGTGAAGAAGTCTGCATACCTGTGGGAGTGAAGGTGAACGAGGGAACTGTAAAAAAAAACAGAAAGAGAGAGAGAGAGAGAGAGAGAGAGAGAAAGAGAGAGAGATATTTCCAATTTAAAGCAAGTGTTAACACATGTAACTGCATCAGATATCACATAAGCAGTAGAGGGGAATTAAAATAAATCCAGCTTGGTCTGAAACTCTGCCAAAACACAGGTCAAACTGGTCACACTGGTCACACTGGTCAAACTGGTCACACTGGTCAAACTGGTAGCTCATCTTTGCAATAAATACTTTTTCTTTTTTTTAATTTTCCAGCTTTCTTTCCTACATTCAGTGATAAATATTTCTGGTTTTCTAATAACCTCACCCTTGTGTTCTTTTCTTTCTATGCTGGAGAATTAATCACAGGATTTCCGGAAACATTTCCTTTCTACCAGCTGGCAAAGAGGGTCCACCAGTTTGACCAGTTTGACCTGTGTTTTGGCAACTGGTAGCTGAGCTGAACAAGATTTTTTAAAGTGAGGAATATTCTGTCTCGAATGAAGAAGAAAGACAATTTTATCACAACTAGCCAAGCTTATCTATCTATCTATCTATCTATCTATCTATCTATCTATCTATCTATCTATCTGTCTGTCTGTCTGTCTGTCTGTTTGTTTATTTATTTATAATAAAACATGGCTTTATTTATTAATTATTAATTATATATTACTTCATAATTATTATCAGGCTTCACAAACTTCTTGGCTAAATGACCCCAAATGGACATTTTGAATTTTTTGTTTGTTTCTTATAGTTCTATATCTACACTAATAAATCCATATTAAACTGGTATATTTGTATATGTTTTATGTTTGTATATTTATTCACTATGCTCATGTTCGTGAGGCAAATCAGTGTAACAACAAAAAAATTAAAAAAATCCTGTACATGACTAACATTTCAAAATACCACAAAAAAATCTGTCGTGAAAAATAAATAAATAAATAAATAAATAAATAAATAAATAAATAAATGAAGGCGAAGACTGAGATGCTCTATGACTCCATTTACAAAAGTGATCACACACATGGTCGGTCCAGTAAATAATAATTACCTCAACGTCCAGTTTATTTTTTTAATACTAACCACAGAACAAGACTGGACAAGGTGACAGGTCAATGAAACTGAACCGGTCTTTCACTTTAGTCATCTGTCACTTCAGCTGAACAAGTAGAAAGGTCTTTGAAAGGTTTTTAGGCATCTCGCATATCACAACAGGAAGAGGTCAGAGGTCAGTAAGAGGTCAGTATTATATCAGTATAAACGTCAGCACCTGTGTAAAAATCTGTGGTGTGATTGAAAACAAACAGCCTGAGAACTGAGGGACAATTACAGCTACATCCCTCTAAACCTACCCCTTCATCCCTCCCTCCATCCATCCCTTCATCCCTCCCTCCATCCCACCATCCATCCCTTCATCCCTCAATCCATCCATCCATCCATCCATCCATCCATCCACCCATCCCTTCATCCATCCATCAATCCCTTCACCCATCAATCCATCCAGCAATCCCTCCATCCATCCATCCATCCATCCATCCCTACTTCTACTACAAGAGCAGAGTAATAACAACCACACACACTCTCTCTCTCTCTCTCTCTAACACACACACACAAACTTTCTCTCTCTTCCCCTCTCTTTCACACACACACACACACACTCTCTCTCTCTCTCTCTAACACACACACACAAACTCTCTCTCTCTTTCACACACACACACACACAAACTTTCTCTCTCTCCCCCTCTCTTTCACACACACACACACACACACACTTTCTCTCTCTCTCTCTTTCACACACACACACACTTTGTCTCTCTCTTTCACACACACACACACACACACACACACACCCCTTCCAAATGTCAGCTTGTGAATGTCAGCAGCGTCTCTGACGTGCTATTCCTCTGATTTTCAGGCTTTTTTTTTGAGCTCCGCTGGAAAGATTACCTGAACACTTTTCCCCCTACTTTTTCACCATGTTATCAGTCGAGCTGCTTTTCCCGATTCCAGGATGAAAGCAGATGACAGCAGCCGCACCAGATAGCACCGGAGAAGCAGCAAAATGCAAACCGTGATCGAATGAAAGAAATTAAATTACTATGGTGAGGACAAATGCAGCGTGATCTGCTTTCAGACAGAGACGTACACATTTTTCTAAGCGTGCAGCCATTTCATGTTTCGAGATTTTTTTTTTTTTTTGCTGTTTGGAAGAAAAAAAAGCCTCTTTACTAGTGCTATTTTTCTCCGTCTCATTTGCACAGTGGGATGAACAGCCACTGCTGATGTATCATGCCATTCCACAGACTTGTGTGAACAGTCAGAGCTACAATTACTTTCTCCATCTGCTGTGCTGCTAAATCAGGCTGTAGAAGTGAGAACAGGAAGTGACACGGAGATGATGCAAGCGTTTGAAATACACACTAATTACGTCGCACTGTAATCATATGTAATAGTTGATTTTCACTGCCAATGATTGTAGACTTTAAATCACTGTCTGTTGTCGGATTATTGTATATTGGCACACATTTAAGTACACTTTATTGCATATTTTATATTGTCTGAATTGTGTTCCTCGTTGTTGACTCCAGCATCCAAACAAATCCCTTGTTTCAGTTTCTAACACTGATTCTGTTAATGATTCTGTCTGTTTGGGATACTGATTCTACATCGAGTGAGTACTGGATATGAATACTGACCAAGAGTACTGTTTATCAGAGAGCTATAATGACCTTAACACAACAATGTAGACGTTTTAGGATTTAGGGGTCAAGCCGAAAAAGTTCACTTTGCTTCTGAAATAATTTTTAAAATTTCTTTCTGTTTCTATACTTTGCCGTAAAGCTGCTTTGAGACAATGTCCATTATTAAAAGTGCTACACAACTGAACTGAATCGATATATTCTGCACTGTAACAGCAATAAGATCATCAACATAAGAAACACGCCTTTCTGATTCAGTTTCTGACACTGATTCTGATATTGCACTATAACAGTACACCCTAATTTGAATATTTACAGCAATAAGATAATCAGCGTGAGACACGCACCTTTCCGAATGCCAGCGTAGCTGCTGCTCAGGCCGCTCCTCTTCTTCCGGTGCCTGTAGAGCCACACGCTGAAGACCATGAGCACGACCCAGCAGGTGGCGCCGATGCCTGCGATGAAAGCAGGCTGCTTCACCACATCAGAGATATTGGAAAAAGTGTCCTGGTCATCGAAACTGTCCCACACCTGGCCAGATGAGTCTGCAAAATGGCATGTCGATAGCGAACACTTATGAGAACCTTTAATATGAATACTTATCTAAGATACAAAGTGTTTCCACTCACAGCCTCGAAAATACAAGTGATTAAACACACCAGATAAAAGAGCCGATAAATACATAATGGCACCTCAGTATTAAGTGCTTCGAGGTAAAAACACTCAAGTGTGTTCTAGTTTGATAGTGTGTGTGTGTGTGTGTGTGTGTGTGTTAGTTGCATAACCTACAAAAGAACTGATAAGCAAGGCTAGAATTATTTGAGACTTGATTAAAATTGCAGGAAGTGTTCTAAGTGCCATAATAATTATTTATTTATTTTTGGTAAAGACCTCAGAACAGCAAAGCAACAGTGCATAACTACATAACACAAACTACACAGCCAGAGTAATGTGCAATGCTTACACACTACACATTACACACTTTTCCTTGTTACGGCGCATTGCATAAACATTCACACCCCTCCCTTACACTTTTCCACATTGTCCTAAAACTGGACCTGAAATGACTTCATTGGGATTTTTATCTTTAAATTTGCAGAATATAAAATGTCCATGACACATGAGGCATACACATTCACTACCACGATTCATGGGTTTGTTGCGTGAAGTTTAAACTTTTCTGTAGGATCATGGCATATAATCCAGATTATAACATTACAACATGTAGAAAGGGGGGCAAATACTTATGCAAAGCATTGAAGGGGATCATCATAAGACAACTGCTGACCTGATAATGATTGGGAAGTGGGCTATTCTCAGCATAGCACGGACACTGATATGGTGCTTACAAGGTAGTGTAGTGTTTGTGTGTAGCGGAGACACAAACAGCTAATAAACCAGTGACTCACCAGTATGAACCAGTATGATTCCTAAACTTTCTCAAAGAAATAATTGGTATAGAATTTTTGCTGTAGACTGCACTTAAGAAACAAAGACATAAATCATAATAATGTAATCTAACCCAGCTGAAAGAAGGTGACATCACTCTTGACCCCTGGTCCAGCTCCGTTGCTGGCAGCGACCTCCACGCTGTAGCGAATGCCCGGCGACAGACTGGGGATGACGACGGAAAAAGTGGAGCCGTCAACGGTACGGTTGACATGGTATCGACTCTCATTGCCCAGGCACCAAATCTAGAGCGGGATCAGAAAGTGGAAAATATTTAGCCATGATTATTATTAGAATGAATAAAACATTACTAAGTAATCCACGCATTTCCTTTTAAAGCGACACTTGATCAGTTTTGCCACTAGGGGTCTGTATATCGCTTCGGTTGCACTGGATCACTTCCTATACTCCCATTAACTACACTGTATAGCACCCTCTGTGGTCTGAGAGCAGGCATGTCCTGGTGTTACCTTGTACTCCTGCACCACTCCGTTCTGCTCCTCCTCTGGAGGCGGTTGCCAGGCGACCAGGATGGCTGTCCCGTTGGTGTCGCTCTTGGTGATGGTGACGCCACGTGGTGCGCCACTGGGAGCTGCGATGATGAAAAAATATTCAGTTAAAACTAATGACAGCCAACTTATATTTCTTATTCCATTCCATTTGGCCCTAGATTCCAGGTTATTGCATCAGATGGACCAGCAGACCTGAAGATACAAGCCTGCCGTTTCCTTTTCCTAGCTACATTGGATATAAAGATTTTCTGATATAAAAAAAATAAAAATAAAACCAAGATCAATCATGTCAGACATTTTCCAGCCTATGATAAAGAACTTACAATAAACTAGCTGCATAAGAATAAACCTAAACTAATACACTGTTAAAGCCGTTCTGCTTTTATCCCAACACTCAGCCTTTCAGCACGATGAACATCTTCACATGGCAATATCCCAATCTTGCATGTAAAAAAAAAAAAAAAAAAAAAAATCCTTTGTGGATTTGGAGGTCTGCTTTGGGTTACTGTCATGCTGAAAGGTAGAAATCTTCACTTTATTAGCACACACCTAAAATTGGTTAGCATTTGTGGCTAGTCATGATTCGTAGCACCTGGATAAAAGCGTGAGTTTTGAAGAAAAGCAGCTTCTTTTGATTCCCTCCTTCCTTCCCTCCCTCCCTCCCTCCATCCACCCACTTATCCTTCCTTCCTTTTGCACCAAAAATCACTTTTAGAATTCTGAAATTATTATACCATTTGGAATTGGTCTCATCAGACCGTAACATATTTTGCCACATTATTTGGGGTGATTTAGTTGGATGTGAGAAAAGCCTTCCATCTAGCTACCCTACCCTGTAGCCATGTATCATGTGAAGAATATAAGTGAGTGTTGTCACACGCAGAGAGGAACCAGTACTTGTCAGATTTTCCTGCAGCTCCTGTAATCTTGCTGTAGGTCATGTGGTCTTGTGTCTCCCTGCTAAATGTTTGTCTTGTCGTACATTTTAACCTGCTCTTGAAGATGTCACTGTGCCTTCTCTATTTGTTGATGATGATGTATCCATTGGTACATCTAATGTTTGGGAAATCCTTTTACACCCCTCTCCAGTGAGACACTGTGCATACTTTATAAGCTCTTTGCAGACCATGACTTCAGAAGCTGAATGAAAGCAAGAAGATGTGAAGAAAATCCTACAGAAATAGTTGTAGATCTTTATTTCGGGGGGTTAATCGGGATCATTTCACTGATGACGGCTGTATGATCGTTACTTTAATCTATGAGATCGAATGTGATTGGTTCATTTCGAACACAGCCACACCCCCAATTATGAGAGGTTGTGCACACTTACATAACTAAAAATGTTTCTGATTTTTTTGTTTTTGTCATTTCACACTGAAGATGAAAAAAAGTTCAGACATGATTTATTTTAGTTAAAGAACAAAAACCTGCCTGTTTAACGGGGCTGTGTAAACTCTTTTATAACCATATATTGTCATGACTGCAGACATGTGACCCAAAATTGATGGTGGTATGTTCAGGGCACATTTGCTATTAGTTTCTTTTACATAATGAGCTTCTGCTCTCCTTCACTTACAGCGAAACTCCTGAAAGTCTACATGCAGAGTTTTTGATTGCTTGAGTCAAGAATTTAATTTGCTTGACTGTGTGTCTGTATGTACAGTGTGTGTGTGTGTGTGTGTGTGAGAGAGAGAGAGAGAGAGAGAGAGAGAGAAAATAACAGGCTTGAATACTGCACTTACACAGTCTCTACACTTAACTGCAGACATTCTTGGCCTTAAGGGTCATATAAACCCACAAACGGTGAGGTGAAGTACAAATATGTATCTTTGACATCAGAAAATGTCTGGAGGAGCTCAATTTGCTGCTTATTCTTCTGGAGAATTAGAGAATTAGAGAATTAATTAGAAAGTTGCAGGGCACGAGGCTGAGGAGTGTAATTAGAACGAGTCAGTTTGCCTTCAGGCTAATCAGCTTCACCACTTTGTTCTTAAATATAATTCAGACTGCAGGGATGCCAGTGGGCTAAGGCAAGGCCTAGCTGGAAGAACTCGCAAAACAATCAGCTACACAATTTGTACTTTAGACAGCTGAAATCCCTGGCACAATGTAATATATTCACTATAAGAATTTCCAAACAACTGTGGTTTATTAGAACACGCACGAAGAAATTTACTGAGTAACAGCGTCTCATTTGGTCCTTCAGTGACCTCTGCGCTAGCCTCATTAGTGATATCATCACAATATGCATCATCCGCATTTCTCGTTTATTACAGAAGGCATCTCCGCTGCTGCTGATAACACACGAGCTGGAATAATGATGAGGAGTCTAATCTAGCCAGTTAGTGGTGTGTAAATAACAAACGCAATGCATGATGAGTGAGAAATGATTGTTAGAAAATTGACTTTGCGGAGTTCTTTCACAAAGGACTCGTCTGATCATCACTGCACTCACCCTCCTCCAGCGTCCTGACCACCTTCACCTCGCTGTCAGCTCCTTGGAACTCGTCAAAGAACGGACGCACTTTAAACTCGTAAGTGACGCCCTTCTTAAGCTGAGGTACAATGGCGCTGTCCTCGCCAGGAGTGCGTACTTCAAACACTCCCCACTGACCACGAGGCTCGCCGGACTCTGACGATGGCCGATACATGACCTTGTAGCCCTGAATGTACTGAGACTGCTGCTCCACCTAGAGGACGGGAAGAGAACAGCACACATACTGTAGAGTCACTGGATATGATCATGGATGATTTTAATAATATAAAATAGTATAACACCAATGTTACGATTTATTCAATGTCAGATTTCACATCATAGGGACATACACTGACCAGGCATAACATTATGCCCTTTTGCAGCCAAAACAGCCCTGACCCGTCCTGCACTGTGTATTCTGGTATGACCCATGACCCTGTCACTGGTTCACCACTGTTCCTTCCTTGGACCACTTTTGATAGATACTGACCACTGCAGACCGGAACACCCCACAAGAGCTGCAGTTTTGGAGATGCTCTGATCCAGTGGTCTAGCCATCACAATTTGGTCCTTCATCAAACTCCCTCAAATCCTTACACTTGTCCATTTTTCCTGCTTCTAACATCAACTTTGAGGACAAAATGTTGACTTGCTGCCGAATATATCCCACCCACTAACAGGTGCCATGATGAGGAGATACCCAGACTTGTTCACTTCACTTGGCCTCACAGTGTTATGGGTGATGTTATGGTGAATCTAAAGATCAGGTATGTGAGAATTGAATGCCAGTATTGTGGTTTGAACAACTGCATAGGATCTGCACCAAAAATATGTGTGTCAAAGTTACCCAAGATTCTGACCTCACATTTAAGAGCATTTTTCATCTTGAGAACTGAGCAGAATTAAATCAAGCTCCACCGCTCAAAATCACAGTAAAATATATGCTTTAGTCTATACTTGCTAAAAAATTGAATATTAAATACATTAATTACACTTGTTTAACATAGCTCTGAAGACGTGGAAATCTGCATAAATATTGATGAAACTAAATCACCGACTAAATAAGATGACTTCAGCGAGTGCAATAAGCCCTTATTAAAAAGTTTTTATTTATGACTCATTTGTTGATTCTGGTCTGAAGCCTGTTCTCACAGACCTATGCTAGGATCCTGTCCAGAAGGGCATAATTATAAGCCACATGCGCATGCAAACAGCAATCTCAGCCCTGATAAATAACATGGCCTTGAGCTGCTATGGGCTGGCGGCTCGCAAAGAGAGGATTATCCTGTAGTCAACGAGGGTACATGCATGTGGAAGAGCTCAGACAGAGTCCCATTGCCCCTCCTCAATGTGAAACCACAGCATGAGATCACTATCACCAACAGCTCCCGATTCCTCTCACACTGCGACTGGTTAGCGTACCGCCACGGTGCACGTTCAGCACTCCCAGCACTCCCAGCACATTCAAGGAGGAGAGGGCAAGCAGTGTGACAGGCTTCCATTCAGGGAGTTGCAAGGTGGTATGCGGTTATTGGTTCTCATCTGTATCCAGCTGTTTCAGCTCAACAGGGGTAGAAAGAACGCTAAAGCAGCCGATCCTGCTTTGTGCAATCTGAAACCGTTTGAAGAAACCCGCAGTCCCTTCTGTGGAGCTTTGGAACAAAACCACGGTCATATATTATCAACAGAACGCACTACTGGCTAATGAGAAGGGAAGCTTCCTTTCCTTTTAAACATCCAAAAAAAAGGCCCAGACAGATTTCACAAGGGGTTGGCCACTCCCCCTCTCTGGCACTGCTAAACTATTTACATTCTGTGTCCGTGTTTGGAACGGCCGCTCTGACGTATGTTTATGTCAGCTCATTCATCATGATGAACTCGTGTCCGTGGGCCATGGAAAGGCTGACAGGCAGCGAAGCGGAGGGCGCTTGAGAATGTTTAAACAAACTCTCCCGCTTGCGTTGATAAAAACTCATTTTGTCAGCACAGGTGGTCCCAACTAGGCCACAAGTGCCTGTGCTTTAAGAGGACCTGCAATGAGCTGGACGTAAAGCACTAGCCGTTACATTAATACTGCTGAACACAGTGGATGTGACTAACACGGTCCATAATAACAAAGCACGGGGTGTTGCTGACAGGCTTTTGGGTTAATAGGGATGTTTACATGTATAAGAAGAGAACTGGCAGAGAAGAGAAACAGAGCCTCATGAGAGGTACAATATTTTAAGAATTCGCCCTGCGGTTGGTATCTCAATCTCGTCAATGCCACAGCCATCCGAGGACAGAGAATACTTGGCCTTCTGTCAGGGTGGAAAGGATGACCTTCCTGTTTCATAACAATCAGAGAGACACTCGCCAATCAAGGGCATGTTAGCATGTCATGTATACAGAACAGTGTGTTCATTCTCCACACTGGTAGCTGTCAGGCTTCACGGGAGGTACATATATATAATTCATGCTCACAAAAGCATGCTAAACTGAACTATGAGAAGATTTGTGAATGGAAATTTTGAAGTCACTCACCGTCCACTGCACCCTGACTGAGGAGGATGACAGGATGGTGGGATTGTGCAGGTGAACCACAACATCCCCCAGTTCCTTCTGGATCTGTCGGTGGTCCACTCCCTGTATGGTGGGAGGAGTATCTGCAGAAATAAAAAATAATGAATACGAATAATTAAATCTATGCAGAGTAGACAAAAAAGTCTATGGAAAAATGACAGACACTCACCTTGTGTTCGTATGGCATCGGTTATAGGACTGGGGTCACTCAAACCGTAAGCATTGGCTGCCCTCACCAGGAAAAGATACACTGCGCTAGGCTTCAGACCCTTCAGCATGAATGATTCAGTCTTCACATGGTCAGCAAGAGTCACCCAGCTACTCCCAGATGCATGGCTATAATTACAGTGTGGAAGAGTACATTTCAGTTTATACCATCATGCTCCCAGTATACATGTACACAGTGTTTCTAAGGCCAGGGTGCAGCAAGCGAGATATTATCACAGATCTATACACACTTCATTTCCAATTCCAGCAACAGCAGCAATCAACCAGTGACATTTGAATTGAGATTTTATCAATTTTCTGCAAAGCAGTTTTCACCAGATAAAGAAGCAAATGCAAATTACTGGCTCCAGTAAACTACCATTTAACAGTGTTTGGTACAGAAAATAAATGATAAACCCATAGCAACAGCCTTACATTTCCATGGGTTTTTATACCAATATGAATACATATAATGTAAATACGACCAATATAACTGTATATATTTTGGTCCCTACAATTGTATATTAGAATTTAACAAAAGTAGGACACCTCCACTGTGACTTGTTGCTATAACACACAAAATACTATAATAAACACGATACAGTGACAAATATGTATCTATACGATGCTGAAAATAATTTGACTGTAAAAGATAAAAAAAAAACAGAAATTTCATATTACAGTCAGATGATCAGAATCTCAGGCGCTCTCATAACCACTATCATTGGTGCCTTCATTCAAGTAGAAAAACAGAAGTCTATTGCTATTCTATTCACCTAAAGGCCTCGATGACATAAGATGTGGGTGTGGCTCCATTTGCGTTGGCCTTCCATGTCAGCGTGACAGAGGTGCGAGTAACATCGGTCACCTCGGGTTTGGACGGAGCGCTAGGGATCAGGTTTGGGTCTGTGGGTCGGCCAGGCTGGACCGCCACTCCAAACTCTGAAAAAAGCAAATCACACACATCTCAATTTCATTCCTAACACACTCAGAATCAGACAGTAGATTTCTGCTTTGTCCTGGGAGATCATCGGTTACTTTACAAGAAAGCAAAGCTTTCATGTTTCAATGTTCAACTCCACTACCACAAATACCAAAACAAATGCTTCACATCAGCTCAGTGAGTACACTATTAGGAGATAAAGATTACCTTCCACAGCCAGGTATGCTTTCCAGGATGCCTCTCCGCTTGGACTGGTGGACACGCAAGTGTACATTCCTGTATCACTGAGCTGTGAGTCACAAACACACACACACACACTGTGAAATCAAGTGCTTCTGTACAGAAGAGGATTTTACACCCAAATCCACTTCAGCAGAGTGAAGAGACAATAGTAATTGCAGAGGAAAAGAGGTTGTGTCAGCTTGGCTATTAGAGGCAATTTTGCAGATTGCTATGAAAGAGAAGTAGTTGTTAAATTGAGTTCAGGAAGGTCTTTGTAAATGGAATGCCGTCTGTAAGTACATCATGTGTTGTGGTATTAGTGACCGTGCGATAAAATTAAAGTATATCGTCTTACCTTGGCATAGCGTATCTGCAGGGCTCCGGTGTCCAGCTGGGAGATGCGTGAGTCGTGGGTGGACACAAGCACCCCGTCCTTCCTCCAGAGCACCGTCGGAGCAGGAGTTCCCGTTGTTATGCAATTCAGCAATACCGTCCCATCTACAGCTATGGTCTGGTTCTCTGGGCCTTGTCGAATCACCGGTGGAGGCCGATCGGAAACCACTGTTGAGCAAAGAATGAGAAAAACATGAAGATAATGAGGAAAACAGAAGAAATGTGGTGAGGTAAATAAGATGTGCTGAGGAAAAGGGCAAAATTAGATTTCTGAAAACCCTCCAGCATCTGGCTAATCATTGGGCTGGCCTTCACCAAATAACGTCAGAACAACTAATAAAAAAAAATCTCATTTAGACACCAGGCTTTTACTTTCCCTATATCACTGAGGGAAGGAAAAAAAACACATTATGACTCAAAGGCGGTGGTATATCGGGGAGCGGAGGGGATGAGGGGTGGGTCACACCTGAAAAATAGCCCCAGGCAGAGACTGGTGATTATTAACATAGACTGGGAGAAGAAAAAGCATGGGGGAAGGGAGGAGGACGCATACAAGCGCTGAGTGCTTGGCTAGATTCAATCAAATACACTCCATCCTTGTTTCATTTCCATTAAGTGTAATTGAGTGTACACCGAGTATGGGAGTTCCATTTTGTGCCTGCCGATGTCGGTGCGGCAAACGAGAGAACATTAAAATTACCATATCATTACCCACAGTCCAAAAAGCATGCAGAATCGGTGCTTCTTCTGCCACCTAGACAAGCTCTGCCTGGTACCACCCTGGGCAATTATCTTCATTAAACTAATGTATATACATCGTCTGGACACTTACACAGTCTGTTTTGATGCTGGTTATGCAGGTGTAATTACTTTTACAGACCTTCAAGGGTTTTTAATTTAGCTTTTAAAATAAGTGTTGTGATAACAGTCGACAACCAGGAAAGACAGGGGTCAGCTGGGTATCTGGCTTCGAACCAAAAAATGACCGTGGGTGTTTTTATTTTTTTTATTTTGTGTGTCTGAAAGAGTGTATCGGTAAGAGGAAACCAAAGACAAGGACAGTGGGACAGTGACAGTCTTTGTGTATCCAGTTGCCATGGAAACAGAGTATTTTTAAATCAGTAGGCCTGAGCCTTATGGATGGCTTATGTTTACTCCAAAAAACATTAGAAGGCAAGGGAAATTCAGCATGAACTAAAAAAACTAAAAAATCTTAAGAATAAAACCCACAGAACATTCAGTAGGCAAAAACTCGACCATTCTCATAACTCTGAATAGATAATCAAATCATTTCCAAAGCCATGGATATGCAGGCGTTTATTTGCATCACCAAATCGCAATGGTGAGGGAGAATGCACACACACACACACACACACACACAAATTCTTCACTGCTGGGAAAAAGGTACTGTTTCTGTCCCCATTGTCTTAATTACATTTCTTATCAGCAGTAACTTCAGTCTGTGTGTGTGTGTGTGTGTGTGTGTATAGACTTTCCCTCACCGTCTGTAACCTCCAGCAGGGCCTTGGTGATGACGCTGCCGGCGATGTTGAGTGCCTGACAGCTGTAGTGTCCTCCATCGGCACGTTGCACGTCTGTAATGGTGAGATCGCCCGTCTGAGAGACGGAGAAACGGCTGGAGGGCTGCGGAGGCTGGTAGGAGAACAGAAGGTTCTGCCAGTGCAAGAACAAGGGGGTGGAGAGAAGACAGAAACATATTTAAAGCTTCAAGTCACTTTTGAACTCTAAATAAAACAATCTCAGATTTAACCATTTCAGTAGAATTTATTTTATGCCCCCATTTTATTTTATTTTTCTGGAATATCTGGAGAGCAAGACCTCTTGTGTCATAAAATATAAGAGCCAATCAGATTCCAATATGCAAATGAATCCATGCAAGAGCAGTTTACACGTGGTAGAAAGTGGGGGTTGTTTTTCAATTTGCATTTCTTTTGAAGCGTAACATTTCAAGAGCTTCTGTGTCTTTTTCTACCTGATTAGATTTTCTCCATATCAAGCAGAAGGACCATATTAAATCCTTTAACATTCATTTAACACAAGTGAGAAAAAAACAGCATGCAATACAATAAATTGTATTATATGAAATAATACATATCAAGCAGATGAAGCAATTTGTCTGGCTTTAAATAAAGTAATTTGTAGTTAATTTTTTGAATAAATCAAGGAAAAGGATTTTTAAGAATTTTATTACAATTTATACCAACCAGGCATAACATTATGGCCACCTGCCTAATATTGTGTTGGTCCCCCTGTTGCTGCCAGAACAGCCCTGACCCGTCCTGCACTGTGTATTCTGACCCCTTTCTATCAGAACCAGCATTAACTTCTTCAGCAATTTGATCAACAGTAGCTCGTCTGTTGGATCGGATCACACGGTCCAGCCTTCTCTCCCCACGTCCATCAATGAGCCTTGACCGCCCATGACCCTATCACCGGTTCACCACTGTTCCTTCCTTGTACCACTTTTGATAGATACTGACCACTGCAGACCGGGAACACCCCACAAGAGCTGCAGTTTTGGAGATGCTCTGATCCAGTGGTCTAGCCATCACAATTTGGCCCTTCATCAAACTCGCTCAAATCCTTACACGTTGACTTGCTGCCTAATATATCCCACCCACTAACAGGTGCCATGATGAGGAGATACTCAGTCTTATTCACTTCACCTCTCACTGCTCACAGTGTTATACCTGATTTGTGTATATGATGATGGTGAGGGTAAATCTCTCTTACCTGGCTGCCCTCTCTCTGCCAAAATATGGCCGGTTGTGGGTTTCCCATCGCCTCACACTGAAAAGTGACCGTTCGGCCCACACCCACCACCTGGTTCCGTGGCCGAACGACAAACGTAGGGGGCACTACACAACACAACACAAAGTGATGTTAATAACAAACCATTTACCATTTAAAAGAGGCTAGGATGGTTTGTAAGATACTGTAATGAAATTAAATGAAAGTATAACATCAGATCACAAATTAGAAGAAAAATCTCTTTTTACCTTTGTTTATTCAGATACATTTTTTGATTTACCCATGAGCTGTTTCTGCTCAGTGACATATTATGGATGATGGAAGATGATGATGGGATTATGATGGGAATGGACCAGTTCTTGTCACTAGCTCTAGAGTAGATGAGTAGAGGATGATAACTTACCAGACATAACTAAAAGAGAAAAAAGAAATAAAATAAATTTAAAAAAAATACACAGGTTATAAAAATACACAGGTTATAAAAATACACAGGTTATAAAAATACACAGGGTGTATCAGATATTATGAATTATGAGACATGTCATGGAAATTTATAGTGAATACAGCAATGTTTATAAAACAGACACACATTTATACATTTATACACAAGGTCTTGTGTAAGGAAACAAAGAACTGATTAAAAGACAAAATATCTGAACAAAATATCTGAATATCTGAGCACAAATCATTATTTTATTGATTTAAATTTATTTAATCCTGGACAGGGTTATAGTGGATCTGGAGTCTATGCAGGTACACAGCCTGGATGTGTCCACTTCAATGCACACAAACACCCTCTCTCTCTCTCCCTCTCTCTCTCTCTCTCCCTCTCTCTCTCTCTCTCTCATATTTGCAACTTAGTTTAGCCAATGCACCTCCTGGCATGTTTTGAGAAATGGGAGAGCACCAAAGAACCCCAAAGGATCCCAGAAAACCCCAAGTTCACACAGGGATACCTGGAACCCTGGACCTGTGATGCACCAATGCACCACCATGGCACCCAGTACTTACTTTACATTCCGTATTATAAATTAAAAAAATAAAGCATTTGTTCTACTTAGTTTTGAGTTGAACTCCTTGAAATTCAAAGTAGTTTTACTTCAGTGTTCAGATATTCACATTTATTTTTCAGTGTTCAATAATTTATTTGTCATGCACCACTCAGCACACACACTCTCTCTCCATAAATAACACCAAGGACGTTAAAATCACGTTCCACGAGCCATCCAAACAGACACTGACCGGTGCTACTGCACATGCTCGGCATGGGCAATGACTCTTTAACTATCCTGCATCTCTGGAATGTTCCTACGTGTGAAACCTCGACGTCTCGACTGCACAAACAGCCCTAGTGATGTCGTGTGATTGTAGGGGTGACAGATCAAGAGCGAGATCTTTGTTGTTGTTGGCCTGAAACGAGGTCCTCGACTCCGGTCCTCCCTATGTGGATGTGTTCTTAAAATGAACCATTTGATTAATATGTGAACAGCAGACATCAAACGATTCAATGCTGGGCTCCCATTGTGCAGTGCAGCAGGAAAGCGGACATTCCATTACTCGCTCCAAGCCTTATTAGTTCTGCAATTAGTCAAGAGGGTGTCGTAGGCCAGGCTACTGTCATAGCCTGAAATAATGTATGATTAAGAAATAAAGTGTATACAGTCTTTCTACCAAAACAAATGAATTGATTTGACCATTTAGTGGGACATTTTAACAGATGGTAAACTTAGATACGACAAAGAAAACAGACAAGGTGTTACAATGGTGAAATAAGCAAGCAGCCCTTCAGTGGCTCTCCCCCAGTTTATATTGTTCATGCTGCAACTGCAGCATGTGATCCGTGATGTGTAAAGTATGTTTATTGAAGTAAGTGAGGCCCGAGGCATGAATTTCTCTGGCAGCTTTATAGAGCGATCCGGAGGGGGTGCCGGGAGGACAGACGGACGTTTGTCTCGTCTGGCGCACACAGGGTGAAGGTGGCATGGAGGATAAAGGCCTTGTGTCAGAGGGTGGGTGTTAGAGGGAAACCGCAAGACAAGGCACAGGTTGTTCAGCCCCCTATGAGACCCACTGGACCTGTGTTGTGCTGGAAGGTGTGAAAAGCTTTGGCTGGAGCAAGGCTCGAGTTACGACCTCGTCTCACCCTGGGGACGTGTTTGGACAGAGTTATGACACCCGAGCGAGAACATTAAGGTGCAGGCAGAAATTCTGCATGTGAGTAGATGTGTGTTAAATTTCCTTTCCTGTTGGCTAGTTTGTTCACTTTAAAGATACTTTTCCAGCTGAATTAAAAACATTCCCTCTCTCTCTCTCTCTCTCTCTCTCTTTCTCTCTCTCTTTTACTCATGTATGAGCACAGTAAACTGGTTAAAACTAGTCCTAAAACATGAAACTGTCACTAATGTTGTTTTAATGGACCCAAGATTGACAGTGTTGCTCTCTCACCCGGGTCACAAAAATCTCAGCCCAGCAGACTGGAGCACTTTAATCAGAGTGGTGCCTGAAGAATAATTATGGCAGTCATAAAAGACCTGAGAGTTTTTTTTTCTCACACCAGTGAGTGAGGTGATGGAAAACCAGAAAGCAGAAAGGGAACGCGTGCATATTTGAAAGAAAAACATCTGCACTGGTTCTGTGCTGCTCAACGGTGGCTGGTTCGGATTTCCAGCTCTGATTGGCGGCAACCGTGACAGTGGAGGAAAGCCCTCTTTTGACGTCTTCCTGCTCTAATCAGGCTCAGTGGGTGTTTATTTATTTTTTTTTAAGGAAAAAACGTACCCACATATAAATGGTGGTGTCTCTTCAGCTACAGAATCTAATCAAAGTACATGCAAGAACAATTATTCTAACTGCATTACACTGCACCAGCCTTTATATATCATACAGGGAGCAAACCTAATATGAAGTGTGCTAAACAAATGGTAGTCTTTCATTATCAACTTTGCAATGAATTACAGACGATCTCATGCACCCTATATTTAATTATACGAGGACTATAAAATTAAATTCACAGTCAGAGGAGCTTTGAGCTCTCTCTCTTTCTCTAAACACACACAAACACACACACACACACACACACACACCGAGAGACACTGTAATCTTCATCATCTCTAGCTGCATGTATCACTCCAAATGAGATAATCATTGCTGTTTGTCAGACAGCAGTGTTGTTATGTCTGTTTCCTCCAGGCTAGGCTTTCTTCTCCTCGCCCTCGCCCTCATCTTGCTGTCTCTTTCCTCTGTTACCAAGTATCTAAGCGAAGCAGGGGGAAAAATGCACTGAGAGTAAAGCTACAGGGTGTTTGGATGACTTTCCAGCTCATACAATCAGGCTCATTATCCATCTTTCCATCTCTTCTTTCTCTCTATTGCCTTCGCTCTTGCCACTTTGCTGCTTCCCAGGTCTGGAATTAGAGTGTGTAATTGGAAACATGCTATTTCCCCAGCATGGGACTGGGGCTTGTCTTTAATTAGGCCATCCTCCCTCCATGTGTCTTTGGCTGGGTGTCATTGGGGCAGAGGTTTGGAGGAGGTGGAGGAAGAAGAAAAAGAAAGGAGGAGGAGGAGGGGGGTGGGGGTAATAGAAAAGCAGCTCCCGCTCTACAGCTCATTTCCTCTCTTCAAAGAGGAGCTGAGGGCTCTGCTAACGTGTCCCTCTCCTGCCCACGCTCTCCTGGAGGATCACAGGCATGCTGTGATGGTCTTTGCCACTATAACCCACTTCCTGTGACCTCTAGTGACACAGCAAACTGCAACTATGGGTTCAAAGGCTACTGTGGGCTTTCTGAGGATACACAACTTACCAGTTGTGTATCCAGGATGTGGAGAGAGAGCTCTTTTAAAATACAATTAAAATAATTTCTGGACCAGGAAACAACACACACAGCAAAACATCTCTATCTCTGTATCTCTATCTCTCTCTCTATCTCTCTCTCTATCTCTCTCTCTCTCTCTCAATGGGTGTTCCACCAGTACATCCAAGCCAGCATCATCAATCTAGTCATGCTTCTAATAAAGCAGATTTGATAAGGAACATGAATATGGAAAAAATGTTATTAAAATCTGCAGCATGGAGCGCAGCCATGTTCAGCATTACAGGAGGAGCTTCAGGGATGTCTTCCGTTTCATGACAGGCTTCACTTTATGTTTATTGTGTGGGTGAAAATAAGAAATATGGTTAAAATAAAACTAGAGGACATGCCTTCATGTTTAAGCTCAAAATATCACTTCAATATTATTTTTTTATTTTAATCAATTAAGTTTATTCACTATAATGATGGGAGCCAATCATTTCGAAAAGGAGGTAGCATCTCTCTTTCTCTCTCTCTCTCTGTCTCTCTCACACACACACAAAAATGTGAAAATGTTGGTTAAGAGATCCACCAAGACTTCAAGAAAAATTTTGTTTCATCTAAAAATGCCACTTCATGATGCAGATCCTGACTTGTCTTTCCTCCCCTCTTCCACCTACACACTGCTCTCTCAAAAAAGCTCTGGGCTGGTGCTGAGAGATTCGTAGCAAGCACAAAGACAATCCAACGCACCCAAACTTGGCCAGAATTTCTAATCCAACTTGTAAGCTGATTACAAACTACTTATGAAGTCTGTATCAGTTACCCATAAATATGGCTGTGAGGACATGGAGTCATGCAGTGGCAGTGTTATGTCAGAGACTGAGTGATGAGGGAGACAGGCCAAGGAACAGCTGAGCCTTGGTTTATTTTCCCTACCCATGCAGGTTCGGCTCTGCAGCTACCTCCATGTGGTGCAGCAGGTGTGTTGGGGGTTGAGTGGTGTGTGTGTGTGTGTGTGTGTATTCTCACCATGCACAGTCAGCGTTGCAGAAGCCTCAGCCTTGCCCACCATGTTTTCGGCTAGGCAGCTGTAGGAGCCCACGTCAGCCGGAGTTACTCTTCGTAAGCTTAGCGTGTGGTCTTCAAGGATCTCATACCTATGGAAAGAAGGAAGTGTGCTGAAACAAACCGAAACAACAAACAGTTCTTCAAATGCTATACCACATTTTCGTCATCTACCAAAGTTGGTTAACACCCAGTGACGTGTAATTCCCATCTATCACAGACGCTCTGCATGTTTTTGTGCTTTTGTTTCTCACAAAGAGCTTAGGATAATTCGCCATTAAAGCTGAAACAGGCGTGCTCAAGCATAAAAAAAAATGTTCAAGCGTGCAGAACAAGAGCATTAGCACACATTCAAAAGCTGAAATGCCTTCAAGAGAGCTTGACAGGAGCTGGGAGATTCAGGCTGCCCAAGGGAATGATGCCATACCTCCCCTTGGGTAATTCTCCATCCTCTTTCCTCCAGCGGACGGTCGGAAAAGGATCTCCACGGGCCTCACAGCGAAACTCCACACTCTCATCAGCCAGCACCACCACACTGATGGGCCTCCTGGTGAAGCTGGGTCTCTCTGGAAAACACAAACAGAACTGTTTTGTAGTTTGGAAAAGGCAAGTATTATCCTGAACATGAGGAATAGGTGAAAAGTTTGTAAAAAAAACAAACAAAAAAAAACAAATAAAAGTTAGCATTTTATCACTAGCGTTTAATAATATATGATTAAAGAACAAGGAATGATCCAAAGCTGATCTCATCCACCGAATCTCAACACATTTTCATAGCAGAAGAATAAGGGGTATTGTTTTAGCTTATGCAAAATATATTTTGGTAGAAACGTTTCATAAATTCTTAAGACAAAGTCTCAAGTGACAAATTAAATAAATATTTAAAAATAAAAGGTGTCTCTGTAAAATGCTGTAAAAGGCATTTATTATTTTTAATGGCATGGGTTTGATGTGATTGAAAACCTTTGTGTTTTTTGCTCAATATATTTTCCTATCATTAATAACCATTATCGTTATTCTTCATAAATTACACAAATCTGCAAATATTTTATTTCTATTATTAAACTTTATAGACCTGAATAACTAAGTACTGTATGGCTGTTGAACTGGAAAATGGAATGAATGGACTGTACATTTTCCTAATTATTACTGATTGCCAGGAAATAATTAACAATACATATGTACAAAATTAGAAATAAAAAAGGTCATCTCTGACTTTTGCACAGTATCATAGTAATGTTTTGAGACATCGTCAAGTGACCATCATCAAGACTAATGATGTAAGAGAGCTTTAAGTAAACAAGTTCTGTTCTTGTCTCAATATAGTACATGCCACATGCCCTGGATGGTGATTAAGGTGAGAAAATGCTGACGTTTTCATGTAATCCAGCACTTAAGGGAGAGTAAAATATGAAGAACATAACAAAGAATAAATGAAAAATTCACACATTAATCCGTTTAGGGCTTGTCTGCCCACATATTCCCAGGCACTCCTGTGAGCCTCCAATCTGTTGCTTCAATCAGCAGCATTATTCTATTAGCACTAAATGTTTTTACTTGCTTTTCTAATTGTGTGCATGCTGGCTCCAGTCCCAGCTGATCATGTGATAAGGTGTCTAGGCAGACAGGAAGTGCTTTCCGTTAAGGGAGATGGATAAAATGAGAAATGAAGGGGAGGAGACGTGAGGGGACAGTGAGGGTCAGCAGTCTGGGTCCAGATCAAGAGAGCACAGCTGGTCTAGACCTGGACGGGCTAATAGGCCAACACACAGGGATCAAAAGGCTGAGTGAAGACAGAGGGTACTGAGAGGGAACTGAGGAACAGCTGCACAAGCAGGGCCGTTATTATAGAGCTATACCCTTTCAATTTGCCATACAAATGAGAGGAAGCACATCGACTTCTCCACTTAAAAAGATGGTGGTGCTGTCCCACACCACAGCCACGGTGCAGGAAGATTCAGACACAAGAAAAAGAATGCCTGCAGCTGAATACCTAAAACAGTCAGTTCAGCGATCTCACTCTCCCGCTCTCCAACCATGTTGGTTCCCACGCAGATGTATTTCCCAGCATCGCTCTTCCTCGCATTAGTAATCATCAGCTTTCCACCTCGGATCTGAAAAACAAAATGGACAGCATTAAAAAAAGGAGACATTAATTGGAAGTGTTTGAACTACCATTAGCGCTACTACTACTACTACTACTACTACCACCATTACTTCCTACTACTTCCACTACCACCACCACCACCAGCAGTATTACTACCACTACTACTACTACCACCACCACCACCACCACTACTATTACTACCACTACTACTACCACCACCACCACCACTACTATTACTACCACTACTACTACCACCACCACCACCACTACTATTACTACCACTACTACTACCACCACCACCACCACTACTATTACTACCACTACTACCACCACCACCACTACTATTACTACCACTACTACTACCACCACCACCACCACTACTATTACTACCACTACTACTACCACCACCACCACCACTACTATTACTACCACTACTACTACCACCACCACCACCACCACTACTATTACTACCACTACTACTACCACCACCACCACCACTACTATTACTACCACTACTACTACCACCACCACCACCACTACTATTACTACCACTACTACTACTACCACCACCACCACTACTATTACTACCACTACTACTACTACCACCACCACCACTACTATTACTACCACTACTACTACTACCACCACCACCACTACTATTACTACCACTACTACCACCACTACTATTACTACCACTACTACTACTACCACCACCACCACTACTATTACTATTACTACTACTACCACCACCACCACCACTACTATTACTACCACTACTACTACCACCACCACCACCACTACTATTACTACCACTACTACTACTACCACCACCACCACTACTATTACTACCACTACTACTACCACCACCACCACCACTACTATTACTACCACTACTACTACTACCACCACCACCACTACTATTACTACCACTACTACTACTACCACCACCACTACTATTACTACCACTACTACCACCACCACCACCACTACTATTACTACCACTACTACTACCACCACCACCACCACTACTATTACTATTACTACCACTACTACTACCACCACCACCACTACTATTACTACCACTACTACTACCACCACCACCACTACTATTACTACCACTACTACTACCACCACCACCACCACCACTACTATTACTACCACTACTACTACCACCACCACCACCACTACTATTACTACCACTACTACTACCACCACCACCACCACTACTATTACTATTACTATCTGATCAGTAGTCCAACACCACTAAGTTACCACATCCCCACTACTAGTACTATAACCACCACCACTACTATCATTACTACTACTACTACTACTAATAATAATAATAATAAAATGAAGAAGAAGAAGAAGAAGAACAACAACAACTACTACAATAATAAAACAGCAGGAGTGAATGGTGCTTGGCCCCCTGATAATAATACACATATTTTAAACTTTTCAATACTGAAAATAATCCATGAGAACGTACACAACCTAGCAGACAATCACAGAATCCCCACATTATTTGGAAAAAAAGGTTAACAGACAACATTATTAACATCAAGGTAATTGACAAGAAAGAAACAGAAGAGCAAAAGAAAACCAAATTAAAGTTTAGGTAATTGAAATGCCCGAGTCTTAAAATTCATTTTAAAGATAAAAAAAAAAGTGTGTGAAAGTGTGTGCAACTGAATGACTGTTAGGGGATTGTGCTTAATTTGAATTCTAATCAAAATTTAATTAAATGTCTTTCAATTTTGGTAAGAAAAGGATAATGTGGAGTAGAAAGAGAAGTTCCTGAGGTGGCATTTCATTCTTTTTCTTTTTTTATAAACACACCTCTTTTGACAATGTATGATCAATGAACACAAGTAAAGTTGTGTGATTTTAGTGTGGATTTCAACTGCATTAAAAATGCATTTTAATCTGTATTGTTGTCTATTGGCCTCACTGTTTTCTAAATATACTGCAATCAGTATCAGCATTTATAATACTGGTACGGATCAACAGCCTCATTTTGATGATATTGAATATGAAACATTTCCCTGACTGAATTGTAATGTTTCAGCATTATTATTGCTCCATAACAATATATCAAAGAGATGATTTCGACATACCCGTCTCTTTGGTTCTCATATTCAGAGACAGCAGCTTGAGTGCAATGTTTAAAACATCCAAAAATTAGGTTTAAAACTTCATTACACCTCTTGTAAATGAAGTATTGATGCAAATACGCAGCCTGCCAAGAGACGACTGAGCAGACGAGTGTCCAATTATTTACGTTTCCCTGAAACGATCCCCTGAAATTAACCTCGCAGCCGTTATTTAATTTACATTCAAAGTACTGGAAAACAGAGCCAAAATAACAAACACTGGCCAAATCCTAATGAACTTCAATGGAGAGATAAATTGAGGAAAGTATCCGAGGCCCGGTGCCACATAACCAGCGACTGTTCACTTAACAAAAGCACTCTACATTTACAGTAAACCTGGGTTTTCCAGAATGGGCTCCGGGGACTCCATATTTTTGATTTCTCCCAGCTATCAACACACTGGTACCTGGTATTCAGTTTCCTTAAACGCTTTGTTTAGATGTGTTGGGAGGTTGGACAGTGCAGAATTGTAGACCATCTGGACTCCCCAAGGACCAGTTTGGGGGGAAAACTGCAGTATACTAAGCAGTCTGGCAAATTTCAGGCACTACTTTAAATGTTTGAGGCAATAGAAACTGTTGTAACTGACACAGTTAGCTATTTGTCCTCAGTAAAAACCATCCCTCAATGTAAAAGGCAATATTTAACAATAGTTAACAACAGTTTTTTTTGTCCTAAAGCACCAAATTCCAAGAGAACGTCTAGAATGTAAAGTGTTTTTGCATTTGTTTGGATATAATTAACAGCAGTAAAAAAACAGGAGTAGAGAAAGCAGGGGAGGATCTGAAGAACACTCGAGCATGTCCGAAAACAAGTGGAGACCTCATCCCACAGGTCTGAGCTCTTATGAGTGTGAATGTCTGGGAGAGGTTTCAGTCAGAGCTAATCGCCTAGTGTGTAGATTTATAGCAGCTCGCCTGACTGCCCCTCAGGCCAGAGTCGGAGGACGCCTGAGGCCTGACCTCCACGCTCCACGAACTGACACATTCCTCCAGCTCGTAAAAGGCACTTGTGTGCTTTAGTGCAGGCCACAAAGGTGCCCTAGAGGAGGAGAGAGTTTCAAAGACGCTCAGTTCTTTAGTGAAAGCTAGGCTCAGTCCTGCTGGGAGAGAAGGGTTTGAAGTGTCATCGCGTTACCGCTCATTCGACAAGGGCTGGGGCCAGAGTGGTGCTGAGTCGAGAAAGACAGCTCTCAGGTTATATGGGGTTGTGTTAGTGTTTCAAAAATCTGTGTTATGAGAATTACAAGGGGACATCAAACATTACCTGGTGATACTGTGTGAAACAAACAAATGACAATCAACCAATGTAAAAAAAACCTGATTAAATATACATCAGAGAATGAACCGGGACTGTCCGTTCTTTCTCAAACGCTTCATTAATACTTTATTAAGATTATTCTCAGATAGCCATGACTATGAGGACAACAGTCCAGATGAGACGTTGAAGAGAACATCTGGAAGCATCTGGGAACAAAGCACAAACCCTTTGAAGAATAATCGTCTGATGCTGTCACATTCTGGACTCATCAGACCACAAGAGAATGTACAGGACAGAATCAATCATTCCTTCACCTCCTCACCCTTCTTCCTGTCTCTTTCCTTCTGTTACTCTTCTGTAGTTTTTTTTTTTTTTTTCGCTCATTGCTGTCCAAACGTATACTCTGACCATTAAAGGCAGATTGAAACTGTGAGCATACTCATGTCATCTTGGGATTGGGAAAAAATTGAAGTTCATATTAAGATCATCCTTCAGGATTGAACATTCGAGAGGTTTATTTGCCATTTGTACACGTACAGGCAGAACAGGTCTGCATAGGAATTTCTGTGCAAAGCTCTTAGAGGCAGGAGAAGAGATAGAGTACTAAACCAATAGTAATAATAAATAATAAAAAAGAAAGCTGGGAGGCTTTACACACAATAAATACTTTAAAGTATAATAAAAATTCACACTGTATAATAAAAATGCAATAAAATAAGATACAATACGATGTAAACTATGGAGGAATATTGAACATTATGCAGTTCTGCTGCACCGTGTCCTCAGATGCTAGGTGGAAGTGGGAGAAAAGAAAGAAATAAGCTTTCAGATTTTATAATATGAAATGTGTTCAGGTTACACGCAGACATGACCGTAGCAATCTCTTCGGGAAATTCTTCTAATTTCATGAATCTACATCAAATGTGAGATTATATAGACATCATTTAGAGATCTACACTGTTTGCAGGTAATACGGTCAATCTCTGATAATACAGTACATGCCGTCATGTCAGAATGTGAGTCTAAGGCGCTGGGAATTATTTAATATAGCTGTGGAAAGAATATTTATAATATACAGAACGGTCATTTTGGGGAGAAACCAGATTTCAGGTAAAAAAAAGAACAAAAACAAACAACAACAACCATTTGGGTTTTTTCTGGTTACAGCTTTCCCACTGTATTGATATTGTTGGAAAATTGTGAAAGCTTCCAAACCAAGTGAAAAACTGTTCAATGAAAAAAAGCTAAGCCAGCTAGCTGATTATCTCTCTGAGGAAATTAGCTAGCTAGGTATATCTCTGTCTCTTCCTCTTTATCTCTTTTTCAATCCACTTTTTATATGCAATTTGTAGCAAAAGCCTTTAAAACGTGTTTGCTAGTCTGCCGAGAAAGTTGTGTTTAGCAAGATGGGCTAATTTTCTCTCAGAGCGAAATAGCTCGCTAGCTTATTCTCTTTCTTTTCCCTTCTCATTTTTCCACACCAAACTGTTGCAAAAAAAGTTTTTCCAAGATTAAAAGCAAATGCATAAAGACAGAAGCAGGTGACTTAGCCTTTCTGTTCTGTTTACTACTTAGCATGGTTGTGTCCTGTTACTTCAGGTCTCTTCAGAAAACCACTTCAGATTTTCTACACTAGAGAATCTATATTTTTTTCTTGATGGCAGGTGTGTGTGAGTGTGTGTGTGTGAGTGTGTGTGTGTGTGTACAGCCACTAACGTCCCCCTTTTGCTTTCATTTGACTTTAACATATGATGTATGTCTTAGAGAATGTATAAGACAAGGATAAGACTGGCAATTTCCTGCACGCCCACACACAGGGGGAATCAGTGGTCAGTGCAGAGAGGCTACAGGGAAATCATCAAAATGGAATGGAAACCCCAGTCCTCATCATAAGAACAAACCCCAAGAGCACGAGGTACCAAAAAAATCAGCCGTCTACTGGGATAAAAGCAAAAACAGATAAAGGAGTCCAGGCTAGTTCTATGGAGAAAGAGACAGACTATGAAAAAGTGGAGAGAACAAACAAAATGGAAATTTCCTTTGTTTCAGTGCAAACACCCGATCGTACCCCAAACACCTCATTTTTCATGTCACACACAGACACAGAGTGTCCGTCTGTCGTTCCCTGAGGATCAGGGAAATGTCTTTGAGACATATTCGGTCTATGATGAGTCTCCTTATGGCTTTACTGCACAGGTTCCTGTGCACAATACCAGTGAATACCAGCTCCAGTCGTTTATTTAATAAAGACAGCATTATGCACTTACTTCTGTTAAATATGGTAAGGGTCTACCTAATCACTGGCTTTGATCTGGCAGGAAAAAAGGCTTGGAGTTGGTAGTATAGTCTACACACACACACACACACACACACACCACATGATGCTTTTAGCTGCCTCATGTAAATGTGTAACCTCCAACCAAGAGCTGTTAATCTCTCCCCTTTCACGGATAATTACTAATAGATTTAGCGGCTTGATCCAAAAGCACGACTCAGTTTTTCCACCTAGATGCTTCGCTTTTTTTTTTTTTGAATAACTGCAGCAGATCATAAGGAAGCAAAGATTTACAATAAGACAATAACGTTACAAAAAGGTAATGCCTCACTCTTAGACTAGCAAACAAACCAAATCAGACTGAAGCGGAATTATTGACCCTTTTGTCAGCGACCGCTTAATGTATGCAGTAATTGAGAAGTCTTGTTGTTAATTAAAAATGAACAATTTAATGTTGACATTACCCTTTTATCATTAAATCTAATGTTAATTAACAAGAAATCAAATGTTCTAACTTGGTCGTCTCAGTTTTCTAAACTGTCTTTGCTTAAAGACGCATATTCCCTCTTATTTACCTTTATTCACATATTCACCCACTGAGTCATTTATCTCGATATTCTAAATATACGTATCAAAAAATGCTGTCTGTCCTGACGATTATAATGAAAAATAAATACTTATTTTTAGCTAGCTAAAAAATAGCTATTACAATGATTAGTGTTAGATAATTCTAAGATAGAAATAATTGAAGACTCCATACATCACTGCTACAGGATAAGAACACTATTCAATTTAGAAATGCGACTAGCCTTTAAAGCAAAGTGCTGTGGAATTCTCGAATCTGATTGGTCAGTGGGTATCATTACATCACAGTTCTGATAAAAGTGCCGAGGCTGTAACTCGACTCTCAGCTTGTTGTAATACGATAGTGTTTCTACAGTAATTAGTAATTTACAAGCACACTTATGGCAAACACGACACAAAATCTATATCTAATAATAAACCGATAAAAGAAAAGTATTCTCGTGCAACAGAAGAATACATCTAATCATTGATATGGGGAAAGTTTCTGTAAGTGGAAATTGATTTCACATTTCTGGAAGGAGTCTTGAATGTCAGCACTTTGCAAGAGTTTTCTGTGACCGGAAAGTCTTCAGGACAGAGGATGTTTATCAGTAACATGATGAGCTGAGAGTGTGTGTGTATATACACCGACTGTGTTGGTCCCTCTTTTTGCTGCCAAAACAGCCCTGACCCGTCCTGCACTGTGTATACTGACACCTTTCTATCAGAACCAGCATTAACTTCTTCAGCAATTTGAGCAACAGTAGCTCGTCTGTTGGATCGGATCACATGGTCCAGCCTTCTCTCCCCATGTGCATCAATGAGCCTTGACCGCCCATGACCCTGTCGCCGGTTCACCACTGTTCCTTCCTTGGAGCACTTTTGATAGATACTGACCACTGCAGACCGGGAACACCCCACAAGAGCTGCAGTTTTGGAGATGCTCTGATCCAGTGGTCTAGACATCACAATTTGGTCCTTCATCAAACTCACTCAAATCCTTACGCTTGTCCATTTTTCCTGCTTCCCTCTAAGAGGGAATATTTGTCTCGCAGACGTTCCACCATGTAGAACGTAAAAGAATATTGTGTATGTTGTGTAAAAGTACTGCATGTTCTAGATATTGACAAACTGCTATGGTATAAGAGGAATGGAATATGACAGCTTGTCGTCTTATAGGAAAATAATCAATGTCTGAGTGTATAATTTTCCAACGACATAACTACAATTCAGATTTATTAATGGTAAATAGACAAGAAAAGCACTTGACAAGTACAAAATGCTTGACATCTGTGAGACAAGAGTCTGGTGTTGACATACTGATAATTATTTACATCAAACCAACCCAGTTTCTTATTTCAATACTCCTGTGATGAAAGCATCTCTTTTCCTTAGCTCTTATTGCTCTTTTTTTCCCCAACTTTCCATAGCATCCATGAAAGGATATATAAAGAAATCCTTTTTACAAGCTTCTGTTAAATACATTAACTGGCTAACACATGAAACACCCACACACACACATGCACTTTCAGAGAGCTTTTACACTCCCCTGTGGAGTTGGCTGCGAGTGCGAAGCATCTTCATAATAAAGACATGAAAGAAGCGCCAGTTCTCGTTAAGAGCTTCTCCGCTCTCTTCTAAAGTCAAAACTTCCTAACAAGCATCCAGGTGTGATCGAATCAACCCCAACATACACACACACACACACACGCTTAATTAAAAGTGATTAATTAGCAGGAGAGGCCTGGTCATGCTCGATAAACTAGCGGCTGAGTAGCAATCTCAATCCTTCCCTGGTTTACGTCTTACAGGTCTGCATCCTAAATCAACACGTGGCAGGTCTATCTACACATGCAGCTTTATCTTAAGCCACTGCTGGGGCATTATGGAGCAGACATGTCAGACTTAATGGCCTCTGGTTCAGCATTTAATACACAAACACATAAACAGCATGTCAGTGTACATGACAACATACCATGTGAGGAATAACTAGCGATACGGCTACACCGGAGGATCTCTTCCAATGGACCAGGATGCAAATGTGAAGAGTTTTTAAAACAAGTCTTAACCTTATTATTAGTGAAAATACATTAAGCTACAGTCAGGAAAGCAAGCACTTATTTGTTTTGGTTTGAAACATGCCAATTAATGCTGGTAGACCCAACTAACAGCTGAAAGGTTTTATGTTTCACAGCTTGCCCATTTGGAAATAATAAATCAAGACAAAACCGAAAAATTCAGATGGCAAAGGGTTTTTTTTTTGTTGTTGTTGTTTTTTGTGCTTCCTCTGTGAGAAAGTCAAACGATCCTACATAACAGGATCTCAAATTCTTCTACATTCAAAGGTCCAAATCTGAATTTTCATCAAAGTCAAAGGTCCAGAACAACCGGTTATTACAAAACCTGTTTTTAATCAACATGCATAACAAATCTCTGTATTTTGTGAATACTGCTGTTCAAAATGTCTGTGTTTTGTTTCATAGTGGCGTTTGACCTTTCCACACTTCACAACTCTAACTGTCTCGTTACAAATCAAACCGGGGCAAAATGAACGCCCACCTCTCTGTCCAAACATCTCTGAAAACTCAGTTTTCTTCATAGACTATTCTTGTCGAAACTGACATCTTCACCCATCCAAACTCTCGCTGCGGTGAAGTGTCGCCCGATTGCCCCGCCCAATCACGTCGAACGTCACACGCTCACTGGATGTCATGGCAAAAACTTTTAATATCTCACCTTCGCTTTCATTTCAGACCATCTCCGAAAAAAACTAAACAAATGATTTGACATGCGTTTATCAAATCCACACTTTTTAATATGTTGAAGTGTATGTATGAAATAAATAAAAGCTATTTAAATTTATAGCTATATCTCTTTAATAAAAAACTATCTATATATATATCTATAACAAAAATGGGAAAACATTAATGTATATACACTACCGCTCAAAAGTTTGGGATCACTCAAAAATGTTAATGTTTTCCAAGAAAGCACACAAATTAGTATGAATAGAAAATATAGCAAAAGAACAGGACATGCTGACATGTCAGAGTTAGAAATAATGATTTTGATGGAAATGATGAATGTTTTCTTCAAACTTTCATAAAAAAAACCACCTTTTGCAGCAATTACAGCCTGGGCATTCTAGCGGTCAATTCTTCAAGATAATCTGCTGAAATTTCACCCCATGCTTCCTGGAGCATCTCCCACAAGATGGATTTGCCAATGGAGTCTTCCTCCAGAGCCGAAATCAAGCTGAAACATGCAAGTGATCCCAAACTTTTGAGCGGTAGTGCACTTTATTAACATGATCAGGTTATGATAAACAAGGTGTCCATGGATTGTTTTTTTTTTTAGTAATAAAGCTCCCTGTGTGACTGAGAGACTGAGATATCCAGCTGTAAAGAACATTACAATAGAGTATCTTTATCAGAGAGACGTCTTTTACGATGAGATGAACATCCAAAGAACCTTTGAAGAACCTTTTTGCACTAAAATCTCCCACAACACCTTTTACTTTTCATTCTGAAGATATTTTCCCCATAAATGTTTTTCAGTATTTGGTCTAAAGTGCTTTCAGTTAACTTTTTTTTTTTTTTTTTTTTTTTTTTTTTTACATTCATAAGTCCAAGAAAAAGATTGTGTAGTCCAGAGACGTCTAATCTTATCATCAAAGGGCCGGCATGGCTGCAGGTTTTAATTCCTGCAAAGCAGTAACACACCAGATTCGTCTCAGCAGTCGCTTGAAAATCAAGACCAATCGATTAAACGAGTGGAGTCAGATGTGGTTCTGCTGAGATGGATTGAAAAAATAAACTACACTGCATCCACCTTGGCTCTTTGCAGATAAGATTAGATATCCGAGCTGTCGCCAAAACACAAATTAATTGTTCAGATGTGGGCTCAGTGCAGCTCGAAGAACAGCTGAAGTAAAGGAATGGGGAAAAATAAAACAAAAATCCAAGCATAAATAATCAAAATGCAGATTAGCACTCATGGTATGGGATCGTTCCAGCTCACCGTTATGCGCTCGTCTCGGTCGTTTATGTTGGTTCCGTCCTTCCGCCAAGAAATGGTGGGCTCTGGGTGACCACGAGGGGGCTGGCATTCCAACACGGCCGGTTCCCCTTCGGCTACCATCACATCAGCAGGGTTCTGTCTGAAATCATCACGCAGAACTGCAGACAAAGAATAAGAGGAAAAGATTGTGGTCATTTCGTTTCATCTAAGTGAATGGACATTTCACCACACACATATTTGTATTACTATCCTTGTGAGGCCCTTCCACTGAAGTACACCTATGCTTTCACTTAAACCCAACCTTTGTAACAAGTAAGGACCTTTTTACTTTTTTATTGATTGATTTTAAATAAAAGGATGTTTTTGGAAATAAAAAACGGCAGCACTGCTATCCTTTTTGGCCTCATTTGGTCCCCAGTAAAATATTAAAACATGCTCCTTTAAGCACACACACTCTTTAAGGATTCCAGCTTGCCTCCTAGTCCAAAGGTGATACGGAACAAAAAAGCAGGGATCACAGACAATCACTCTGAGGAAACTGACGTCTTTCTGTCGCACTTGACTACACTTTCATCACGGATAGAGGACGAGAGATGCCACTGGACTCATCACCCGCAACCAAACTAAGTGGCTGTGAGAGGTCAATCACATCAGTTGAGGAGTGAGGAGATGAGATTGAATCAGAGGAGGCTCTGGGGAACGTGGGGAGGTGTTGAGTGGAGTGGAGTGGAGTGGGGCTGGGAAGTAAAAGCTACGTAGCCGTCTTTTCTCTTACGTTCTCTACGACTGAACTCTTCTTCCAGCTACTCTTTGTGGCTGTCTTTGTTTCCTCCACCTAACCGCTCCTTGATAGTCTTATCCAGGTAAATATTTACATAACAATCAGATCGGACTCCTGCTAGCAGCTCTGTTTGAAGCAAGCCGAGACAAAACACGCCGCTCATTAGTTAGAGCTTGTTGATCACGCGTCAAACAGTCGAGCCTAGAGACGGGCTGATACATCGCAACGGCAATTACAACGCTCTGACACATCTCCAAAAGCTTTACTGCCCATTAGCTGAAACGAGTCAATACATCACAGTACAATAATGATGCCGAGAGCTGCTAATCAGTCAGAGACAGCTCGAACGCCACGACTGAGCAATTTTCTACATTCTATTTCCGCCTTTCTGTTTGGGCAACAAAGACTCGGAGAGGCAGATAAGTGACAGCCAGATGCTGTAGTGAGCTTTTGAAACAGATTTCAAATCATTCAAAGAAAAAAAAAAACACTGCCAATTAGAGAGCATGCATGCCACTTTGTCATTCTGATATAGCCATACGGCAAAAAAACACACGTCCCGCTCAGTGTGCCTCGCCGAAAAGACGATTCAAACACGAATACTACATAATGCTGACATCTACAGGTATCTGCAGTGGATAATTTGTTGAATTATGCATCGCTTTACAGGCAGAGGCCACGTCTGATGCGGCGCTGGAGGAGCCCGGCGCAACGGTGATGAAAAAGGTAATTTCATTTCAGCCGTTTTCATTAAATCACTAAGCTGAGGAGTCAATAATCATACTCCCAATAGCGGGAATGTGTAGTCTGATCTCGGGAGAGAGCGCCGTCATAACCCACGCTCCTCGTCTGTGCTGTGCCCCCCCCACGCTAACCCTCACCCTTCCTCCACTGAGTCGGAACCGTCGCCTGCTGCTGTCCTCCAGGAATCGTGAAACAGATCCCATTACACAGCATAGGATTACACTGAAGGAGTCTGCACTACATCACACTACATTATACAGGCATTATACACCAAGGCATTCCTCAACAACGCGTGTGGTGTGTTTCTGCATGTGTGTGTGTGTGTGTGTTTAGTACAGTATGTTTGTCTTGGATAGTCTGCTTCCTCTGTGCAGAAACATCTTGTGTGAATAAATTAGTTCCAAGAATAAAGACATGCAGAATGGCAAAAAATGTGGGATGATACATCAGGACATTTTCTCTTCAGGATTTCTGACATTTTCTTAAAAAGCCTCACTGTCACTGCATGAAGAAGTCTGAATGGATGGATGGATGAATAAATGAATTAATTAATGAATGAAATGGATGGATGAATGAATGAATGAGCACATTTTCCCGTATGCATCCCATTGTATGGATCACCTGTAGAGGTTAGAGGTTAAACAACTAGCTCTTAGCTTTGCAGTAACTTTTTTTTATCTAAACGTTTTGGCTTCGCGTTTTTGTGTAACTGCAGTTATGTTAACACCAGTCCAGCAAAGAAAAGTAAAAACAGAAGGAAAGAAAAGGAAGAGAAAGAGTCGGGAGAAATAACAAGCAACCCATATGAAGACCATTACGCCACCAATTTTTTCCTATCTTTAGCAAAGACGTCTTATGTGACGATAATGGCGTATACATTTCAGCTCTCGAGACACTTCATTTGCACAGCTGGACAAACACGCCATGTGCCATGCTAGCTGCTCTCACACCAGGAACACAAGTTGGGCAGCTTTAAACACGGAGAGTCTCACTGCAGAGGCTGAGCTGAATTTCTGCTGCAAGCTGAGATCATTTACTACAACCAACCATAGAGTGGAGGAGAAAATGAAATGTATGCGGGCAGAAAAGGAAGGAAAATACGACAGATATAACCGTCACGACAGGGTGCATATTATCACCAAAAAAATGTCAGAATCTTGTCAAATGTGTCTAATGGTGAGAAGACATTGCAATTACTGACTTCTGACTAGGAAAAGAGCATTCTCATTGGAATTTTGCAAGCTTCCTGACGGACCTGAAAGAGAGGGAATTTACTACATACCACGTGTTCAAGAAAATAAACTCTTAAACTCTTAAGAACAGCTAATTTTTAGTTTTTTAGTCATTTCAGTGGATAAACTCCACCAACTGCTACAATGCCTTCATCTGAGTGCTTGCTAATGCTAGAAAAACAATAACAAAAAAAATTACACGTCAGTCTGATCGTGGAAAAGTGTGTGTACATGAATAATACTGCGTTTTTTCAGCATTTTCCCAAATTTATGAGAAATGGATGTTGTAGAGTTTGTTTTAGCCAGCATTTCTTTATCAATTTAAACAGATTATTGAACATTATTCCTGATTATTCCAAAGGCTGGAACCAGGAGCATATGAACGATTCCTAAAGTGTATTGGAGAGGAGGACAAAATGTTTTTTTTTTCGTCTAATATTATTGGTTTATAAGCAATATTGCTGTAGTCAAGAGGAATTTGTTGTTTATAAGAGCATGCACGTAAGGCACACACTGAAGCTTTACTAGAGTCACTCTGTGTATGTGTGTGTGTGTATGTGTGTGTGTGTGTGTGTGTGTGTATGTGTGTGTGTGTGTGTGTGTGTGCATGTTTTAGACCCAGCCCCTGACTGTCAGAGATTTGTTCTAGGAGATTGGCATTAAATGAGAGGTGTCGTAGGCCGCCTGTGCAACTTCTCCATCTACTCGAGCCCCCCTTTGTTTTACCTCTCCACGGATTTCTGCTCGGCGAGGGGATATTGGAGACAGATGCCGAAAATGTCAAATTAGACCCATATCCCTGTCTAGCCCTAATGCCTCTGACATTAATGAGGAGCAGAGACTCTACCACCCTGCAGCCTGAGAGGTGAAAAGGAGAAGGAAAGAATGAGAGATGGAGGGAGAGAGAGAATGAGAGAGAGAGATTTTTCCCCTTAGAAAAGTAACATCACAGCATAAGAAAACACATCTCCAGACATTTTTGAGGGCCAACTCCAGAAGAAATCAGCTAACTAGTTACAAAGGAAGCACTCATACTCAGGCGTTGTCCTTCGCCAGGGAAAAGTGACAGACAGCTGTGGTGTTTCTGGTCAGAGGTGATGGACCACAGAGGAGATTCTGTGTCATATAGTCTTTTCCTGTTGCTTTAGGCAGGCAAGGCAGGCGTCACGAAGAGAAGAGCAGATATGTGATTAGCGGCTCTGCACTGGAGACACATCCTGCCCAGTGTCATTTGGACAGAGTGAACCGTCCTACATGACTGCACAAGAGAGCAGAACGACAGAAAGGAAGATTTGATGTGTGTGTGTGTGAGAGAGAGAGAGAGAGAGAGAGAAAGAGGAGAGTCAAACAGAGCGAGTAAAACTGAGAAAGGAGACAAAAGAAAGAACGTGCGGCTTAAAGC
The DNA here is from genome assembly GCF_019097595.1 of Hemibagrus wyckioides. NCBI lineage: Eukaryota > Metazoa > Chordata > Actinopteri > Siluriformes > Bagridae > Hemibagrus > Hemibagrus wyckioides. The sequence goes on from NC_080725.1 coordinate 1,374,309, forward strand.
AGAGCTGTGCTAAGTCCTGGTCCCGAATAAGCGCACAAATTGCACTAATTTGGCAGCCTGTGTGCCAAAAATGGTTGCCAAACATTACTATTCATAAATACAGCTGGGATTAGAGGCCAAGCAAGAGACAGAGCGCGGCCACTCTAGCGCACAGCGGAGCGAAACAGAGCACACTCAAACAATGAGAAAATCCAGCAGCTGTAATCACTCCCACATGTTCCAGCGTCAGGACGTTTACACACTCTGGAGAAAAAGAGAGAGAGAGAGAGAGAATAGGATGAGGGAAAGAGGCCTAGGGGTGGGGCGTATCCTGATGAGCTGCGCTGACATGAGCGGACAAATTAGGATGACCCTGTAATTGGATGCATTTCTTTCCCCTCTTTTTGTCTTGCGCTCTGTAAATGCACCATGCAGGACCCGGGGAGGAAATAATGCAAGTCGGAGCGGGACAATCTCCTTGTCAGTTAGGCAGCATGTGACTAGTGCCTAATAAGAAACAGCTGTCTAGTTTTTTCCCCTCAAAACCCCCATAACCTCCAGCCTCGTTTCCTGAAAGATCATCAAAAATGGCTGCCCAGTTCCAATTACTGCTTCAATAATCAGCAGCTTTGTGATCCTGCAGTCATGAGACTAGACTCAGAAGCATGATGTCCAGAGCACAATATTCTGTTGTCCACTTACGGGCAGATCATTAACTCAGTTGACTTGTGTGAAAAATTTAATTCAAATACACTACAAAAATCACATTATAATGCCCATAGGGTTACATTACATTTATATAACCCCTATATCATATCTATAAAACATTTATAAGACATATTAGCAGGCATCAACTGTCATAAAAACAGAAAAGCATCATTTTACCTAGGGGTGGGGTTCATATGGCTATATTACACCTACATAAGCAGTTTATAACAAATGATATAAACCTACAATTCAGCTAGAAACTGGAGGAGGGGTGATGTTTATTACTGTTTAAAAGCTAGTTTTTAAGATTTAAATCAATTGTCATAAAGGGGTTCTGTAATTTAATGTCTGTTATGTGGCGCTTTCTTAATTATAATAATTTATAATGCCTTTATAACAGACTGTGTTATCACTTCACAATTAATATGGCTACGTTAGACCTACACAAGCCCTTGTTATAAAGTGTTATGTAGTGCTATGAAAGGAGAGTTAATCTAGTATTGCTAAAATATTGAAACAAAAGAAAACAACTGAAACAGAGAATTCTGCATCACAAATCACATACTATTGTACTAAATATCCATGTCTACTGCAAATCTTCCTGTTCTAAGCAGTCGGATGTGGTTTGGGACGCAACCAAACACACTCGACTTAGTTAGTTAGGCTTATTTTTTTGAGCTTTAACAAATCCACTATACATTCTGTCCACCTGGATCGCATCTTATGTCTCTTATGAATTCCAGTCTGAAGTGTGTTCTTCATCACACTGCGCTGATGCTAACCTGTTTGCCCAATAAATCAGTTCCTGAATGCATGAGGGAGGATGGAGGATGGGAGTGAGAGAAAGACATCTCCTTCTCTCCCTCCAGGCTGATCTCTTACCCTCGTCCTCCATACCCCCCCACCCCCACCCCCTGCATTAATATTGACATATTGACCACAAACTGGTGAAAGGGTGAAAAAGTGGCAGAAACGATTTATTTTTTTTGCTAACTTGCTCCAAGAGCTTACATACTGAAGCACTAAGGACGGCCTAGAGAGACGCTTCATCTTAAGCGTCCTGCTTTCTCTCCTCCACTCCCTTCACATCTGAACTTTCCCTTCGGCAAGCCATCCCATAGCTTGCTTCAAAGCACGAGCATCCGGGTGAAGATACCATACCCCTAAACCTTCTTCTCTGCACAGAATCAGCACTAATCCCCCAACACAGAGAGAGACAGAGAGGGCTCTCAGCCCAGAGAGTCAGCCTTCGGCCCGCTGAGCAAGGAGGAATAGCTTGATCTAATCCATTCAGTCAGATCCCAGGACACACACACACACACACACAACCTCTGACCATCTGCAGTGGACCATCTCTTTATATTCCTCTGATTTCAGGGTCTGATATTCATTATAAGTAAAATTAAATATCTAAATAAATAAAATGCAGCCTTATTGTCTTAGCTATAAAGTGCTACTTCTAGGATTTAGCAATCATATAACTTCATGTTATACATAATAAAAATCTGTCTTATAATCTGAGCAATTATTAACCAATTCAATTTTTTCCAAACATTAAAAACACAGCTCCATAGTTTTTTTCTCCATTAAAAATTGATTTTGAACCAGAAATTAGGATTGGTTCAAGTGGTTGTCAATGTTTTCTTTGCAAATGTCCTTTGTTCACAGGCTCTAAATGTTCCAAACTGGTCTTTTTTTAATCCAGTGCACAAGTAGAGTCTCACAATCCTAGAAAGCATGCAGTCGGTATAGCACTGACGAATAACTGCTTTTTTTTCTCCAGTTAACTAACGCTCAGTCTTCTAAATAAAGCAGCACTTTTTGACCTGTACAGGGAGTTATCATCTCCAATACAAATTCTCAGTCCAGTGTACATTAGCCTTTCTATTATGTCTCTGGTCACAAATGAAATGCTCACAATAGGCTTGATTCTCTCTCGAACGGCACAAATGACTGAATTCATAAACCTCTTAATGGCAAAGATTACACAGCCGAGCTAATGGCTTCTTGCAAGAAAAAGCAGCTTTCGAGGAAAGAGTCTGAGAGTCTTCCATCAGCGAGCCGCCGCACATCCTGCCGCGTGGCAAACACGGTGTACGCCATACCCATGGTCCCCTGAGCAGATGGCAGTTCCAATCAGAACCATGCCATCCCAGTTGGCACTGGCACTAAGCCACCGGTCACACTGCCAGATCCTGCTTGGGCGGGGGAGGGGCATAAAGGGTGCACTTTTCTTCTCCGGCTGACTGGAGGAGAGCCCAGAATCAACAGCACCCAATGAACAACCTCTTAAAAGCACCACAGGCCACTCAACATCCTACAGCGGGTCAGTTTTTTATGTTCTCATTCCTGCACTTCTAGGCCTAACAAGGGTGCTATCTGTCTCCTGCACACTCTGGGACCTTTTATTCCTCACAGAGAGGGCATTGTCAAGCTGTGTTTATTTTATCCGACGACGTTCTACTCTTCGGCTCCGAGGGCAGCGGGGCCACGGCTCGGCCTCTCCGCAGTCACTCACTTGGTGCACTTCCCTGACAGCACTTGGCACCTCCCAGTTTAAATAAACACAGCATGTTTGATTGAGTTGCAGCAGAAAGAGACCCTGAGCTTAAAGAGAAGCAGCAGACTGAACTGGGGGGAGATGTGATATTGAGGTGGACAACTAAAACGAGTGTGTATGCACACATGTACCACCACACGCTCCTTATTAAGGCCTTTGGCTCTTGCCAGTTAGGCCTGATTTGAACAGACAGGATGCAGGAAGAGTCCAACCTGACCAACCGGTCAAATAAATAGCCACTTCTTTGCCACTCCATTAGGACTGGTAGCCTGCAAGATACACCTACATACAGCGCATAGATCATATCCTGAGGTGAATTACAAAAATACAGAACTAAATACATCACAGTATAAGTTTTCCATTCCCATCTGACCTACAATATACTGCATGCCAGCAAAGAAAGGAATAAATCCAGGTAGAAGAATAAAAAACACGCTACATTACTCCTACATGGACCTGGCAAGAAACTGACTGACAATTTATAAATGAAGCCTATAGTGTAGTTACAGAGAGCATTAGTATGCACTATGTGGCAAGACTATTATCCAGGTATTAACATACACGGGCTGGTGTGTTATGAATTTTTTTTCGTTATGGTTTATTTATTAGGCATGAATAAATATGGCCTGGGTCACCAAACGAATCTAGAAGCGCCAAATTGTGTGAGCGAGTGTGTGGGCTCCCCTAGGCAGGCGCCTGGGGCTGCTTTGGGTGGACTGCGATGGTTCCAATGAGGTTTTTGCTGCTTGGCAGATGTGGTGCACTGATGAATGGACAGACTGCATACACAGCAGCGGCGCCCCTCTCTCGATCCTGCCTCCACCACAAAGCCTTTTCCGTGGAGAAAGGAAAAGAGCAGGAGAGAAAGACGGGGAGAGATGTGTCAGTCGGCCTCGCTAATTCCCCAGCCAGCTGCAGGCCTCTGTGGCTTCAGGGCTTTTCACACCACAAGTGTGTTTGTTGCCTCTGCTCATGCTGACCTTGTGGGCTAAGCCTGAACAGGAAACAGGTTTCCTGGGACCTCTATTCCTGCCCTCCCCCCCTCATATTTACATTAAAAACCCAAAAATGCCCATAAACCATATCCAATTTCTGCTCCCATCCCTCCCACAATCCCTCCCACTGCCTTTGTGGCCTCCTCCCCCTCTTCGAGTCCGACTACTTCAATATGGAGCTGGGGGTGAGTGGGAAATGCAGCTGCTCCCCACTCTAATATGCACACACACACACACACACACACACATGTGGAATAAGGAGGCATTCAACAACGTAACAACGCAACAAAAAACATCATATTTGAGTCTTGAAATATCGCCACTGTCAAGAATCACACACACACACAGACACACACACACACACTTTTTTTCTTTCAAGACCCATAGAACTCCTCTACTCCTGCTCTGCTCTTTAATGCTTCTATTTTCATCTACACAGACGGATGCACATATGTAGCTCTGCTCCTGATAAACCAGCAAGATGCTGTTGATGCACAGCTACACACACACACACACACACACACACACACTGCAAATGAGCATCTCTGGATAGTTTGCCACAGCTGCACAGGTTTAGTTTTGTCAGTGTGTCATGTCTTATCATTTAAGAAGTCGACTGGTTTCTGCGTGTCGACTCTGAGCTGCAGGAGAAACAGGCTTTACCTTAAACACATCAGACTTAAACACACTCCATACTCCTGTGTGTATAAAATTATTAAAAAACCAAACTGAGTTGCTTGAAAGAGTTAGGACAGTGATGGGACAAACTCGAGCAAGTGCTAAAACCGAGGCTGTGTGTTAAAATGATATGATAAATTCCAGCACAATAGACTTTTCTGAAATTTTGTCCCGATATTAAATCTTCTAAGCAATTCGATTTAAACGCATCTGATAAGGAAGTGTGTTTAAAAGCAGTATTTTATTTCCCTTCATTTTCAGGGTTAAATCATTTTCTTGGAAATGGGAAATGGATTTTTAATATGATCATAACATACCTTAACCCCATTTATTATAACATCCCATATATCATGCTCCAGGAAAAAAAATTATCTTTGGGAATCTTGATATAATATTTTTCCCCCTCCATATTACCCACCTGTCTGCTATACTGTGCATCTGAATGCCATAAATCTTTGAAGTTGACAACTATGTCTCTTCCTTTTATGCAGAAAATTCATCACAGGAAATTTTTTTCTTAACTCGAATCAACATTTCTTAAGCGAATAAAAGTTCCACAGAGAACCACATCATTTTTCTCATCTTTAACTCTAGCCAGAATTATTTTTTTGAGGATCGAGAATACTGTACACTGTCTGTGTAGAATTATAGGCTCACCTACGTCCTATATGTTCAGATATCAGTGTGTGTGTGTGTGTGTGTGTGTGTGTGTGAGAGAGTGTGTAACTGAGCTCATCAGAGAGACCGCTCACTTTAATCCCAGTGAAAGCTGGAGAGGATCAGGCTACAGCAGGTCCTTCTCCCTGCTGTCACACCTTCTTACTACACAGCAGGGGAGATGAAGAGGTGTGTGTGTGTGTGTGTGTGTGTGTGTGTGTGTGTGTGTGTGTGAGATGAGATAACAGATAACCGAAAAAAAAAAGCAGGCCACCGAATTCACACTTCCTCCGTGGAAAAAGAAAGAAAGATCTCCTTATTGATTTTATTTCATATTGTTCTGGATCAAGATGTAAAGAAGAAGACAGTGTGTGAGAACCCTGTGAGTTGGAGAACTATATTTTGCATAATACGCCAAGTGAGATGGGATCCTGTAAAATATTTTATGATTGACAGGCAGAAAATCCGACACAGGGTAGTACACGCATCATAAAAATTCCACTAGTGTATAGGGGGAAGTGAGAGAGAGCTGGACCGAGGCTGCATGCTCACATACACACTTACGCAAGTTTTTCTCTGGGTGTTTTATGAGCTGCACCGCTCCTCCGCTACTGTTTACTGTAAAAACATTCTCACCCATGATTCATAATGATTTCCTTTGGGAACATGGAGGGGGCCAGTGTTGAGAGCCTAAAATACCTCGTCCATCCATCACCCCGCCAGGGTTCTCCAACACTCCCTACATACACTCTGTACATTAGACATGCTGCGGGAAAAAGAATCCCATCTGATCTTTATCGAAAATTCAGGAAAGACCTCTGTTTCGAAGTATAGCTGGTCTAAGTAAGCAAATAACACTGGGGATGGAAATTTTTATAGGCTATTAAAACAAATTCTTAAACAAGGAGCTGAAAAAACTCCAAGATCTTTCTAATTTCCCGAACACACACACAAATATCCTACGGCATTTTTTAGTACAGATCTAATAATAGATCTTTTTCAACATGCTTTGCCTCGATCCAGAAACATGTGCTGTCCATTACTCCTAATGGGAGCGGTTCAGATCGATGATCCGCACACACGTGTGACCAGAAGAGACTTTTATTTACGGACAAACAAAGTGATGCTTTTAATGTTCATACTGCACACATTACACCGCGATTTATTACACTGGCAGAGAAGGATGGAGGTTTAAAAGAAATACCGTGCTGGAATTTTATGGATACTGATATTCAGTAATGGAAGCCCTAGTTTCGCAAATGAGCTAACACTTCCTAGAAAGCCTGGAACATTTCTTTAATAAACACGGCCAAAATATGTTTCCATTCAGGGAAAGCAACCAACCAGGAACTTTTTCCTGAAAACTGTCAAGTATCATGAGATTATCATGCTAACTCAACAAAGACTGCTGTCTAACCAACCAACTAACTAACTAACTAACTAACTAACTAACTAACTAACTAACTAACTAACTAACATGAACATTCCAACACTCTTTTTGTACCAAAAGCCAAAAAAGATAAATGGAATTTTTGGCTGTTTCCATATTCAGCATCAAATTTCTTTATCATCTCACACTCAACAATGATGAATGATTACTGGCATATAAAAGTAGACACTCTGCTCTATATGTGAGATATCCAAGATGGCGGCACATCAGAGCACGCAGAGGCCGGATCCAAAAAAGGTGCTATTCGTTTGTTTTAGTCAGCTATGTGTAGTTGAAATGACAATAAAAGCTTCTTGAATTGACTTGACTTCTTTTTCCTATCCTACTAGTGGCAATATATTCATAGAAAAGTGTTGATATCAAACTTTCTCTGCTCTCTGGGACGCTCCAAACATTTGTTCATAAACCTCTAAAATTCGAAGGTGTTATATTCAACCACTAAAACTCTGTGTAAAGTTATCCAACAGAGGGAAAAACATCTCACATTCTTATGAAAGCCGACTGAGCCCTGATTCATTTTATATCAGACTTGTGGAGATAAGCTTCCAGTTTCCTGGTAAAAAAAAAGGGGTTAATCCAGTGAGAGAGCCAGTAAGAGTCTTCAAAGATTCAGAATCTTGTGACCAGAAAAAAGCACAAAAATCATGTACTGTGTAAAAACAATTTAAAAAAAAAAAAACATCACACACACATACAGTTCAGGACTCAAGTGTTCTTTGTTAAATTTTTTATTCATCCCTGTCAGCAACAGCAAGTAATACAATGCAAACGTAATGAAAAGAGACACAACGCTATCACCACTGCACTCGAGGCATCATGTTGTTGTTTAGAAATGTGACCGAAAAAATAAAGAGAAGCCAAACGATCTCATGAATAGAGTTATATTGTACTCTAGAGAAGGGTAATCAGGGCTGGAATGCAAAGTAGTGGATACACAAAGAGAGGGAGAAAGAGACAGAGAGAAAATCAAAGCCAAACATGGCGCTGGGAGTTGGAGGGGCTGAGCCTGAGCGAGGCCGCCAACTTCTCGTGTTTTGATTAGTGTGGTGTAAACAGCAAAGCCTGGAGAGAGACTAGAGCCCTGAACGCAACATCATCGCCCTGACTCTGTCCCTGTTTCCCAGAGCAGACATTCAACACAGACACAACTATACACTAACGTGTGTGTGTGTGTGTGTGTGTGTCTCAAGCACAGATGTCACACAGACACCCATGCAGAAGAGCAAACAGCAGCGCTTTTCTTTGCCTCATGGCTAGTGTTTCTGTATTCTCAGGCTAGATGAAACAGAATCTCCATTCTTCTTCCTTTTTTAAAAATGAATCCTTTCCTTTTTTTCTACTCCTCTTTCTCTTATAACAGAGCCACCTGCGAGGCTTTCGCTTTAGAAAGGCCCTTTTAAGTCAAGAGCCCTGGTTAGGCCTTTAGGGCCTATGCACCTGCATGTGCACACACACACACACACACACACACACATTTCTCAGCGCTTGGACAGGTGACTAAGCAAGCAGGACCATGGACTTCTATCTCAGGCTCCTCCCCCCCGCACTGAGGCTGTGGTTTCAGCCAGCGGTTTGTGGTGAAGACACTGCAGTCACGCCTGACCGCCTCTCATCATCATCACTCACATCACCCACCACACGAGACCTACATTTACGCCTCAAGTTTCAGCCCCAGACCTTCTAAACAGAGCGCTGCAGACCACGCCGGCTGTAACAGCCGTGAAATAAAGGACTACTGTACGGCCTTTGAGGTGACCGTCCATCTCAAAGCTATCAATTTTACTGATATCAAAGCAGGCCACAATAAAAAAAGAGTGTCACCATCACTCACAGACAAAAGAGCAGGGAATGGAAACCAGGGGCGATTAGGCTCCCTGACGAGAGCCGTCTAAGTCTTCTAGAGCAGACAGAAAATACAGCTAACGATCATCCAACGTCAATATGAGATGGAGTCAGATGAGACGGAGATGGAGAGAGGACAGCAGGGGGTGTGCATTAAAAAGAGAGGGGAAGAAAAGGGTCTATTAAACGTTAGCAATTATTGAATAATGACCGGTGATATGATGATATGAAATTATCACCATGATTTATGAGTCAAGTGTTGTGGGTTTCATGACATTATAAAAATAAAGCTAAGTATAAAACTATATTTAAAAAATAAAGATATAATGAAGAAGAATATGAAGAATATAAAGAAAATAAAGAAAATCTGATAATTATTTAGATAGATAGATAGATAGATAGATAGATAGACAGACAGACAGACAGACAGACAGACAGACAGACAGATAGACAGACAGACAGACAGACAGACAGACAGACAGACAGACAGACAGATAGATAGATAGATAGATAGATAGATAGATAGATAGATAGGCATGCAGGCAGACAGACAGATTGACAGACAGACAGATATTAAATATTTAGCGCCACAAAATATTATGCTATTAAATATCTTAGTCTTTAATATATTACACATGCTTACTCTCCAACAGATGGTTTCTAAACATCAAATCAGTATCAGCGAGAGCATAAACACAGAAACCACCATGGAGAAAGTGTGTGTGTAAAAGAAATATACAGAGCGGGAGTGGCCTTGACAGGTAATGAGAAAGCCAGAGACACAGAGAGCTCTGTTTATGAAAGGGGCTTCCGTGTCTAAGTCTGGTCTACAGTCCAGCTCTACAGCACACAGTGGTCTGCTAAGTGGTGGTGGTCTGCTTTAGTCTCTAACCACTGACCCTGTCTGGCTCGAATTCACCACCCAATCCCTGGCTCGCATGTCTCACTGCATCTCTCTCAGCCTTGTCTGTATAGAAATGCTATTTTTTTTTAACAAAAGAAAGAAGTAAAAGTTAAAACAGGCAACGAGGGGTTTCATGGACGGCCACACGGCAGACAGCGAGCTTGTTATCTGGGCCCTGATCCAGTTTTACCCGGGCACAGCAGCAGTCACAGTAACGATTCTGGCAGAGCTGAGGCTGCATGGCAAATGCACAATGTCACGTTTGTTTTTGCTCCCAACTCTTCTGTCCTCTAGCAAGCCGCAAAAATGGTGAATGAAAGTGTTTTCTGTTCCAGGCAGGTTTTATTACCTGTTTTCTTCTCCTCCAGGTTGTCAACACACACACACACATATGACCATACCTGCACATAAATATTAAACCACAGCTCCTTCAGTTCACTTCAGAAAGTCACACTTCCTGTCGGTGTTGCTCTACAGTACAAACTAAATCCACACAGAGGTTTTCCACCATTCAAAAAAACAAACCTGGGCCAAATACTGGGGCTCGAGTTCTAATTTATTGTCCATCATCCTGGGCTCAGGTTACTCTCAGTGTGGAGTTTCTGCACAGATGTTCTCAGTGGGTTTCCTCTGGATTCTCCAGTTTCCTCCCAAAAACATGCTGGTATATACATTAGCTCTGTTTAACTGCCCATACCAATGTGTAAATGTGTGTGTGCTTGGTGTCTTGTGATGGACTGCTGTCTCATCCAGTGTGTCTCATACCCTCTCTGGAGTCCCAGTGGTTCTGGCTCTGTCTCCACCACAAAACAACACAACACAACTAACCAGGATAAATCAGTTACTGAGGAAAAATGAAGGAATGGAAGTCAACTGAAATGGTCTCTGTGATGACAGTAAAAGTAACTGCATCATCATTTTGGTGCACAACCATTAATTCCTTTTGCTACCCCCAAAACCACATGAATAAAACATTTACTGCTTTGCCAATGGCCCATGGAAAAAGCATAGTTCCTGTTTCTGAGGGCCAAGTTCCATGACACACACGTATATATATATATATATATATATATATATATATATATATATATATATATATATATATATATATATATATATATATATATATAGTCCAATGCATATTCACACACACACACACACACACAGCCAATTGTGAATCAAAGACAATACCATAGCCAGGGTTGCCAGATCTTAACAAAATTTCCAGCCTAAAAGTTTGGACACTGGAAAAGGGAGACACATTTTTTCTTCTATTTCTCGTTCTTTGAAATTCCAAAAGAATTTTTCTGTAAAACACGGACAATTCTGAATTGTAGTATCTGCAACAGGCAGACAGACAGACAGACAGACAGACAGACAGACAGACAGGCAGGTAGGCAGACAGACAGGCATGCATGCAGGCAGACAGACAGACAGACAGAAAGACAGGCTGGCTGACAGACAGACAGCCAATATAATAAACAATACCATAGTCTGGGTTGTCAGATCTTAACAAAAATTCCAGCCCAAAAGTTTGCACACTGGAAAAGGAAGACATTTTTTCTTCTTTTTCTTATTCTAAGACGTTTTCTGTAAAATATGGACAATTCTGAATTGCAGTATCTGCCTTAAACAGGCCTTTAAAAAAATCATTGTCTAGTACAACAATTATCCACTCTATAATCCTCACTTCTTCTTACAACAAAGACAGTTCATCACTGTATAATAGAGACACACAATCTGCCCTTTCCCTTCGTTTGCAGAAACAGATTTGCAGCAAATTACTTGTAATTAACCCCCAAAAAACCTGCTACCCATGGACCTCTGAACCTTCTTATAAATTTGGCATGGTAAACACACCTGTGATCCTGGCAACCCTGCGCATGACATCAGACCAAAAGTCAGTCAGGCCAAGTACCTACATTACCCTACATTATCGCTCTGGCAGTTGAGCAGGCAAGCCTGGACATGTCCATAATCACCCGCCCTGGTCAAACACGGCAGCTCATGTCTGTGTGTGTGTGGCGCTGGGCAGGAGCGATAACAGCGGCATGGAGGCCTGTGATTAGGTGTGTGACACAGTATGAGTGTGAACACAGACAGCATCGATTCGAGTGCAAAGTGCAGCTGGATGGCTTGTTAGTCAACGCCTTGTGTGACAATCAGAGATGCCGCAGCGCGCGAGAAAAAAGACTAAAGGAACATGAGCTGAGATGAATCACTTGACAATTACAGCCAGGTCACAGCACTGATAAGACTGTTAGGTCCTGAGAGAAAGAGAGAGAGAGAGATTCGACCTACATACAGATTTAAAGATACTGTCGCAGATGAGGATCTGGCTGTGATTCTCCATACCCCTGTAGCTATGGCACGCTGCCAGCCGTTGTTCCCAAGCGAGTGCCAAAACTATATCTAACATGCTAATGCTCTAACACCATGTTTCTTAATTTAGTACAAGAGGTGGAACACAACAGATATTGCCAAATGTTTTCTAAAAGACCCAAAAGTAAGAATTTTCTCTTGAGCTGAGTGATTTCTCGCTTAACCCCATTTTCACACTTGGATTTTACACAGGAATTCAGATCAGAAAGAGTTGGGGTCAAAGCACAGGGTCAGCCATGATACTGCACCCCTGGAGTGGGGTGGGAGGGGTTAAGGGCCTTGCTCAAGGGCCCAATGGTGGCAGATTGGTGGTGCTGGGGCTGGAACCCTGATCCTTCGCATCAACAACCCAGAGCCTTAACTACTTGAGCCACCAGTGTTTACGCAGCGCGATGAAGCACCACACAGCTCATGATATTAAATGTAGTGCTTCTTTTTTATCTTGTGAGCTTTGTGAAAGTAAACACCCACTGGGAAAGTGTCCACCCGCTCACACAGCTTTGTTAAGGGATCCTGTGGCATCTTAGTCCTGATGCATAACCTTTTGCATACCAGATGATGATGCTAACAACAAAACAAAAAAAAAGTTGTGCTCTTCCTAGCCGTATCTGTAGAGTTATATGTTTAAAACACAATTCATTCGGAAAATTCCATATGTATTCAGTTGAGTTCCTGAATCCTAAAATCTGTAAAATGTCAAATTTTTTAGCAAATGCCAAAGACAAAGTTGAAAATGTTAGAGAGAAAACCTCCTGGGTTTTGAGTGTGAAAAGATATTTAGCCTAAAAAAGGGCAAGAAATAAAAAATTAAAAAAAAAAACAAACTGTAAAAACAGAAAAGAGACTTTAGTGGTAAGGAAGAGTGGTCAGTTTTATAGATCCCACTTCAAAGTGAAGCTAAGGAAACCTGATGCTGATCTTAGCACATTGTTCTCGCATGGACTCTCGCTATCCTTCTCTCACTTTTCATCTGTGTCTCCAAACGTTCCAACACACAGCAAAGCGGCCTTTCAAGCCAAAACCTTCCTAACCATTTGTCACTCTTAGATCTCTCATCTTGAATGTGACTAAACCTTCCGTGTCTCTGTAAAAGGCCATTTCTACTGATCCAGTACTCCGTACTCCGGCCTGGACAGACCACCGTGCACTTACAATGCATCCCTCATTAGAATAATCCACTAGTAGGGCAGTAAATAGTGATGAATAAATCCACTTCTAGCCTTATGAATAAGTGAGGGCCTCTCGGAGACAGCTACATTACCATTTGAATGGACCACGCGTACTCCATTACACCAGCCCTGTTTGAGCAGTAATTGGATATATTAAAAAAAAGAGAGAGAGAGAAAGAGAGAGAGAGAGAGAGAGAGAGAGAGAGAGAGAAAGAGTAAGGGATGGATTAGGTAAAGGTGCACAAAATTGTAAACCTGAATATTAACTGGAACTGAATTTCCAATTCACTGATATATACAAATTGGACAACAATTTACAATTTAAAAAGCCTGCTGTCCCTATGGACAAAATATTTATCATATGAGCTCCTGAATGTTAAATGAATCCTGCAGCACAGGATCTCCTCTCCTCCCTCCACCAACACCCCCGATACGAGCATACCTCCCTCTCTTATTGGTGTTATTTGCACTATTCCCAGCAACCTTTAGCGAATATTTGTTTTCCGAGTGTGAATATTTGAATGTGCGTGTTGTGTGAATATTTACAGTTCTTTTGGAAAGAAAGGCTTGCAAAATCATCTAAAGATTTGAAAAAAAGGGAAAGAATTTAGATAAGGTTACACACAATACAGAGTGAATAAAGAAAGACTTTAAAGGGTTTGAAAAAAAAAATTCTTAATAAAAATTACGATGACATGGATTAAGGGTCTTGTGCTGATTTAGTACGTTGGCGTATTTCCATTTAAAACAGGATGTTAGGTCGGGTATATAATGAGGACTGCTGAAAGGGAGTATTTAAGGCTGGGGCATGTAAGCGTACGCAAGATGGCTGCCGTATATATACATGGTACCAACATCACTGGCTGTATCTGAAGCCACTGATAAAATAAAAATAGTATAATCTCCTGATACCATAGAATACCTAAGTTGATGTCACTGTTTTTTTCTCCAATATACACAATATCATAGCTTTGAAATCCCTGATCAGGGGATGTAGCCAAAGAAGGTATTCTGGAGAAGGTGAGGGATGATTTTGAGAGATGATGTGGATTAGTGAAGAGTATTTAATCCATCAAATGGACTAAAAGTATGCAGGTGAAAAGGTGATCCAAGCTGGATCTGGATATACATGTATCTCCCTCTCCTTATCAGATAAATATTTAGTACAGAGTGCAGGATGAGTTTTTTTTCTCAGGAAATGACTTGCAAACATATTTATCTATGAATAGCATCTTCATTTCAAAATATATGTCCAGAACACCAAGAGTTGGTCACTGGAACATTAAATATGCCTGCATTTGAGAATAAATTGAGTTTCTGTAGTGAGACAAAATGGCACCTTCAGTGGAGATATAATTGCTCACAAGAGAATCCATGAAGCTGGGAGAATCAGGGCCAGTGAAGGGCATTATTTGATAAGGTCAAGCATGCGTTAGTTAATTCCCAGCGTGTTTTGATCTGCCCATCAGTGACAGGAACCAAACACAGAGACCCGGCATGTTACACAGCTTCCCCAATCATCTGCATCTCCCCCTGTCACATGCTTCTGCTCAGTGATCCATGTGCTCAGGCCTTTAGCATTTAAAGCAGAAAAGAGAGCAAAGCTATTACCTTAGCTGCTCTACTCACCAGAAGGACCTGCTGCATCCTCGGTGGAGACGTGGAAAGGTCATGCAAGCAAATGTCAAACATTAATGCCGCATGTGTTCCACTTATGCAAAATGTATGGATATGTGTGGATATGCGGTGTGTGTGGCGGGTGTACGGGTACAGAGGTGGCGCGCAATGGTGTGTGAAGCTGTTTATTTCTGGAATGTGCCTGTCTACACATATTTTTGTCTGGCAAATGCATTATCCTCTCTGGATGACTGCACTAGTGGGTTTCCTTCCTGAGACAATGCAATCGTATCAGTGTGAGCTGCATGAAATGTGTTATTCCCTCCGCTTTTAAACCAGCGCTGGAAATCTGTGCGTAAATGGGGAATGTGAAATGGCTTTTCCACGCTCCAGAGCGAGAACGTTCATCCATAACAGCAGCGTGTTCCATAACGAGGAAAACAAACACCAACAAAATAGTGGAAAGATGCAAGGAAATATGATGCGACATATTTTAAGACTGTCAAGACCCTATCCTGTTAAAGAGGGAGAAAGTTATTCTCCGTTCCTCCCATCTTTGCCTGTTTCACTTCAATCCGAATCACAAGACACTCTAAAGACAGCCGCGTGATCATCCGCAAAAGCAGCTTCTGCCAAGATCTGTCCACACACAACTGCCCATTAAGTACATAACTCATATGTCTGCTATGACTGAACATCTCAGGGACAGCCAAATAACAGACAGCATGAAGAGCTGGCAGTATGGGAGATATCAGGACATGCACGGCAGTGGCACTGAGGCATCCCACACAAATCCACTGACTGGGTTCAGTGAGGACACCAGCGGTACATGGCTGAGTGCCTAAAACCATCTGCTTTTCAGAGTAACAGGGAAAAGGCCAAACAGTTTGGAGGGCTGTAACTTCTTAGAAAGAAGCTCTCGGATAAAAAGGAAGCTTTATCCAATTGAGTGAAGCAAAAGTTTTTTAAAGATGAGAAAGAACAAGTAGAAAGAAATCAGAACATTCTGCAGTTCCTCAGTCTGCAGTTTTGAGAACTCTTTACTGCGCTGATAATCTGGCACAATAAGGCTCATCTTGTATTACACATTTTCTCTAACTTCTTTCTCTCTCTCTCTCTCAGTCCAGTATAGCTCTACATTTAGTGCCAGTGAACACATGGTTCATATTAGTTGGTGTGTCCTGGTGCTCTAATTTTGGAGATGTTCTCCCATCGTTGCTGGGTGCGGCTCCTGTTGTTCGGCTTTTGGTTTAAGTATCTTAAGGGGAAAGTTCTCCTACATCTATCATCCAGACCGAAGTGGATTCAGTCGCTTGAGAAACATTTCAGTTTGATTGAGGCAGTCAGTGATATCTGGGCCACCAGAGTGTGAGGAGACTCAGAAATAAACCTGGAAAATGGATGGGGATTGATGTGTATTCACATGCCCCATTTGCCCCTCATCTATTACTTGTAACCGACACACACACACACATACACAAACACACAAAGTCAAGTCAAGGCAAGGTCAAACACAACATTTTTGTTACCCCTGGGGTCAGGACTGAGGGCTCTGAGAAGTGCTCCAAATGTACTGATGGATACTTTTGTAGCCCTGAAAACTCTCATGTTCACTCAAGTAGCAACTCTTTATTCTCTCCTCAAGAGCTCCTCCTTCTCATACTCCAACCTTCTTTCTTCACACTGATGAATAATTTCACACCTCTCTCCTTCAAATTGATTATCATACAGGTTCTTTTACATGCTGGTCTTGACAGGGAGTTGGGGCAATAGAGGGGGTGTATGGTAGTGGTGCGGGGTAGAGGGTAGAGTCAGGGATGCATATTCTTGGCTTGAAGTGCAGGAAAAAGAGGAGAGAAACCAAATCATGAAAAATTGATAGTATATGTTGGTCCTGCGTGTTCTCTGATACAGTATGCTCTTTGAAGTTGCGGTCAAAAGGCCTGTAGGATTGGATAGAACACAGCATGCATTCTGAGATTTGCGATCGCAGCAAAGCCCGCACAGACCCAGAACAAAAGCAGAGTCGAGATTTTATAATCTACTGCGCTTACATGAAGGTGCGCTTGTGTTTGTGCGCTTGTGTTAGAATTCCAATTAAGTGGAATTCTTTACTCAGAAACAAAAATATTATAACATTACTAGCGAGAAGAACATGTTCAGGTTCTCACCAAATGGAAGAGAGTGATCTAATGGAAACTGCATTTCCCTGAACACTCAATGAACCTCATGCCACTGGAAAGTCAGTATCAAGAAATGTTTTGTTTACAAAGCCTAAGAATTCAAGCCGTTAAAGTGAAGTTCAGCTCTGTCTATCTACACAACCTTTTCTCAGGTAATCAATGAAAAGAGCCTGGATGTATATACAGCTTCAAGACACAGCATGCAGCGTTTCCGCCTATGTTCTTTTCTTCTAAGTACGTGCATTCTCGGCAGAATAAAGCAAACAGGTTGCGCCAGTGTTAAATCCTTCAGCAAATATAATGCAACTTCACGGCAGCAGCCATGAAGGATTTGGCGTTCTCGGTAAGAACCTCACATCAGAAATAAATGTTCTCATTCATCTCTAATAACTTTATCTATTTGCACTCGTAATGTTGATGTTCACTGGGTTTATTCTAACATGCTCTTTGTGTACAGTAATCAATACCAGCATGATTATTCTACACTATGTTTATGGATGATGGTTCTTTGTGAAAACAGGAATACACAAGAAAAAAACAGGAAGAGAGAACGCTTCCTCATATCTGCCGGTTTTGTCAACAATGGCATGTTTTGCGTACTGGATAACCTTACAACACTGGGACAGACTCACATACCTCCAAATAACTACAAGAAACATCTTTAGACTATCACTACACTTCTCATCTCCGGCATTAAAACATTTTGTGTGTGTGTGTGTGTGTATATACACTGTCTTTACTTTTTAATACCATTAATGAAAAACAACATCACAATTCGTCACGTGATCTGAAAAATCGGAGGTAACTTAAAAATTGCGAGCTCCTCAGAATATGGCAGAATTTCACAAAATCACAAACCACAAAATCGCACGGAGGAACCGACTCTTATCTAACACGATCTAACACGTGAGATCGAAGATAGAAGTCAAATCCCTTCTCTTGCTAATGCATTTCATGATTGCTTAAACATGTGGAATTTTCCATCCAGGAAGGCTGTTCGAGGGTAAAATGTCCTTCTATACCACAAGTCGAGCTCCTGACCTACTCCAGTATACACTAAGTAGTTATAGCGACGTCCAGTGAAATCATCGGACCCTCAACTGTACATATATATATATATATATATATATATATATAGAGAGAGAGAGAGAGAGAGAGAGAGAGAGTACATTTGCTGTACTCTTTGGCTGGACTGAAGTTCAGTGTATGTACATCGGTGTAGTGTTCATGCTGCAGGGTTGTGTGTTCATGCGTAAAGTCATCTTTAAATGCTGCAAAAGGAGGGTGTTTACTCTCTCACATAAAACCACTTAATAATGCACTGTAGTTCCATAGGCTGTAATTGAGTCACACATATGATTTCAGGGTGTCATGCATTTGCCGCAGGTGTGTGTGAGTGTGTGTGTGTGTGTGTGTGTGTGTGTCTAGACAGATTCTGCCAATGCTCACGGTTCTAATTCTTCACCAACATTTAACGATTTATACTTGATTTATTGCACCTCTCATCTCTCACACACACATGACTGTGGTTTTTCTGTGTCTGAAGTTTTGGACTCTCATTAACTTCAATAACTTCCACCACTTGCGCGTCGCTCTTTTTTTTCTCCTCGTTTCCTCCTCATGCATTCTACCAGCTCCCCCTCCCCATTCCCTGATTCTGTAATCTCTCTCTCTCTCTCTCTCTCTCTCTCTCGCTATAATCCTTCTCTACACTCCCCCACTTTCCACCATCCTCTGGATTCCTGTGCAAACCACACAGCTGCTTCATGTGAGCTTGATGACTGCTCTTCTGTCTTTTCCCTCTCGCTGCGTCCCGCTCTCCTGCCCCACGGCATGGCACTTTTAGGTCATTTTCAGTTAACGACAAATTAATGCAGTCAGACAGATGGCTCTCGCTATATCTAAATCAGGCCAACAGCTCTAATGTTTATATAAATGCGGTTTCAGGGAAGAACCCGAACAACGATTGGACAAAATTCCCCAGTTTATGCAGAGGACATTTTGAAAGTAGCAATTATAAATGGACAGAAAAGCCAACGGTATGAACCGCAAGAGAAACTCGGTCCAGCCAAAGCCTAAGACAGAGACAGGCGGGCGGTTTGGCGTATCAGTCACACATTTTATTGATCGAATGAAACACGTATAAAAGTGAAATAAACGTTTTAAGTCTTATAGAGTGTGTTTCCGCACAGGTTTTTTTTTTCACAGGCTGTTAGATAATCCCACTCTTCTGTACTCTCTATGCTTTCCAGTTAAGGAGATGAAGTAGTTACATGTCTGCAGTTTAAGACTAAGTTTAATCACTCAAAAATACACCCCAAAAAATTGTTTTCTACAGGAGATAAACCAATCAAGATATAAATCTGCACTGATATACACACGTGTTGAACTTTCCCCTTTTAACTCACATTATTAATATGAACCTGTTTTTATTCCTAAAGTCATATCATCTTATTCATATCCATATCATCAGGCACTGTATTGTATTCATGTGCTGCATTTTTTCTTTATTTTGTCTATTTATTTTTCTCCTTTACTGTACAGCTAATTCAATTTTATAATTTTTTTTATAATTTCTTCTTCTTCCTCTTATTATTATTATTATTATTATTATTATTTAATTCCATTTGTATTCGACTCTATTTGTATAACACAAACAGCCATAAAAAGCATTTGAATTTTTTAAATTTTATTTTACATTCATTATTTCTATTATTATTATTATTATGTTACATTTTTTACTTCTGTAATTTACTCAATTTTTACACAGACAGTCATGAAAAGCATTTCACTCTTTTATTTTATTTTATGTTCATTATTATTATTATTATTTTTATTATTATTATAATAATTATTGTTATTATTATTATTATGTTACATTTTTTACTTTTGTATTTGACTCTATTTTCATAACACAAACAGCCGTAAAAAGCATTCCACTCTATGTTGTACTGTGCATGACAAGTATATAATTAACATCAGTTAATCGTAATTATTAGCAAAACCTCCCCCCAAAAAAAAAAAATGCTAACAATTTTTTTAAAGCTAATGATAATTACCCTGTAACTTTCTCAGACATGTTCGGACAAGCTGGAGACCAACAGTGAAAATGTTCTGTGTCCTGTTTTTACAGTTGAGTTCTAAAATCCACCAATCAGCTGAGTTATCACGCTCGCCTCTGCCAACAAGCAGTTCCAGTCTGCAGATATTATTGTACTTTCATTTAATTTGAAATGGTGGAAATGCTTGTTTTGCCGCTTTCCTCACATCCAGACAATTTTTTTCAAGCAGGGACTTTTCATGTTTTTATATTACCAGTTTCTGAGGTGTTAATGGTGCAAAAGTCGTTAACGGTTGACGAAATAGTCGACATTCATATCATTAAAATTAGAAGGGGGGATTTGTACTAATGTGGTTGTCTATTTCAAGCTGATCTGCAGAATCATTTCACTAATCCAAAATAAAAACCCATATATTTTCTCTTTCACATAAAAGCAAAAAAATTGAGAATAATTCAGTGGTAAACTTCCCAGACCACATGTGCGCACCTTCCCCGCTCTCAGCATTCAGCTCCGAGGTTTCGAGTGTTTCTTTATACCTGCGTAGGCGTTGAAAGTTTTCAATGGAAGGCTTAAGTACAGGGCGCAGTTTTCCTTCCACACTGTAAAACACTAACACTGCTGCATCTTAAGTATGACACACAGCCCTTATCAAATGCCCTCCTCTGTCTGTGGTTAGGGGAAAATTCCTACCTTTCCAAATAAAACATCTATTAGATATCGCGCTTACTTTGAAGCGTTGTGATGCTTTATGGATAGTTAAAGGACGTGAGGCAAGCCTTTTATCACCGCTGCCAGTAATTTAGGATTGAATTGATAGGTGCATGGAATCTCCTTAGAGATCTGAGAAAGCATTTGGATCACACACAACACACACGCACACAAATGCCAATTAAACTGGGGGGAAAAAGCAGGTCTTTAACCTTGAGAGCATTGCCCAGGAGTGTATTAACATGCATCACTCGTGCTTGAGAAAGAACAGCACCATTAAGCTCAAGTATGCAGAAAGCTGAACATCTGAACATTGTGTTGCAAAATCGGCCATGCATATACTAAACCAATGTTTGCACACAAACACACTCTTGCACACACACACACATCTGTAAATGATGCACATGCTATGTTCTGATCTGAAGGTGCTCCTCCTGCTCCTACAGATAGCAACATGGCCCCAGTGGTGACAAATGCTCCCAATTTCCATTTATTTATCGGTCTGCCAACAAATCCGGTGTTACATGGGAATAAATCTTCATCCAGTTAGCCTGCACTGCCCATAAACAAGCAAATAAGCTCAGTCTCACCTCCAGCTCACACAATGACGGAAACTCAAGCAAACTGCCATTCGTCTTCATCTGCTTCACCTGCCCCCCATAGAAATACCCCCAAATGAACACACATGGGATCTCAGTCTTACACAGAGTACACGGTTCTACTGTGTACTTGCACTAACACACATCCAAAATCCCAAATCTACCGTAGGCACTTTTCTTCACATGAATAAACATACTGAGCAGGAAGCGGGAGAAGCGCAGGGCTAATAAGATATTCCTGATAGAACTTTATGTCGGAAAAAAGTCTGAGTGAGGGCGCATAGCAGATCAGGAGATGGAACATTGACACACGTATTTTCCAGAGGAGGAAAACCAACACTAATTTCTTTCTCCTTGAAGTTCTTATTATCTTTCTATCCTCTTCTCCATGGAACAACTGATTCACAGTTCGACTGAGGCTTTATTCCATTGACCTACATCACCTCACCTGGTCGGAGCGACACAGCAAGCGGCTTTTGAAATCTGATAACAAAGTGGTATTTTTTCTACTATTTGGTACGAATTTGCCCCCTTAAGTTACCTCCATCTTTGTGAATGTACACTATTTACCGAATAAATCATCTACATTACTCGAGCATTAACTCAATACTACAGATGAGATAATTCTATCAGTGACATATTTAAGAAAAATAACTCAGCTGTGGCTACTAAATGTGAAATCAGACAGTTGGCGCAAGATATAAGCTTGAGGGAAAAGCACAGAACATCATATGTTTAATAGAATCAATAAAATGTCTAGCCAACGTAATTAAATACCAGACTCGCCAAATTTATTGTTATGTCCTTGAGTCCGCACACAAGCCAGCGAACAGCTACAAAAGTGTACATGAAGACAGACACCGCATATATTGTGAGTTATTATTCCTAACTCTAAAATCAGTGTGAAAAACCGTAGCTTCAGTTTTAATATGAAAATGTGCAGCATTGAGCCACTGACCAGCGTTTGCTTTGTAAGTGGAATGAAAAGAGCTAATCTGATTGGATATCACCTAACCACACCCCTTTGATAATCTACTCATTCAAGCACATGGCTAGGGAAATCGTTAGTTCTGCCATTTGCAGGTTTTTTAAATCTTAGGTGCATAAAATTAGGGAAAATTTTATTCCTTTCATTTGCTATGCAGCTGTGTTTAACCTTAACACGCTTCAATGTAACAAACAAAGACGTGAAGACGTGAAGATAGACTGGAATTATAGCTTAGGCCTGTGCTACAGTAGAAACTTCTGCTAAACAGAAGTTAATCATACATGTGTTTGTTTCTTTGAGTCTTTAATTAATGCACTTAACTAGCCAGCTCACCATATGTTCACACACATTACATTAGCTGGCACTTTTTAGCCCCGGCAAGTCGGCTAGCTAATGAATGGAAATGTCATGAATACTTCTTGAGAGGACTAAATGTGTAATCTGTAATATTAGATTTCATTTTTTTTATTTTTTCTCACACAGACAGTGTATCAGGGTTCAGTAGCTCTAGATGCTCTTTCTGTTTAAAACAATGTTTATTCAGCGTGTGGTTGAATTTCTAGTAAAAGTGCTGCAAACTGTTTACTTCCAGCCTCATGCACACATATGGTATACGCACACACACACACACACACACAGAGCAGGTCTCTGACACATTGCCAGACAATCAGTGGGATAAAAACAGAATGCCTTCTTAATTGGCCCAGAGCTGATGCATATGCAAATGCACTCCTGCAGCGGCTCAGAACAGACCAACGTCCGGCGTTCCCGTGATCACACACTGAGTGCAGGACCACACAGGAGCCCAACAGCAAACTAAACCTAGCAGACGTTCTCCTGCTTTCTGATCTCGACCAGTCACGTGATTTTCTTTAGTGCTCCATAATTGGCTTTTGGAAGAAGGTGGAATGAAAAGGCATGCTTGGCTGGGTGCTGTTAAAGGTTAGAGGTACACACCAGCTGTGGGGATCGCACACACACACACACACACAGTCAAGTTGGCAGACTCTGTGATCAATAGCCCTACAGATTGAAAGTGAGCAGTGATCTGGTGCTCTCCTCTCCTGGCCCATCGACCCTCTTTCCCCAAAAATGAGCACTTGTCAGAAAGCCATTTCTGCCAAATGGGCCTATCGTTCATCATCATTAGAGGAGACTAGAGCAGGAATCGCCGGGAGAGAGGAAGTTGGATTGCACTCAGCAATCTAGAGCAAAGACCACTGAAACATCTACCTTTGCAGTCCTGACTACAGAGTGCATCTCTCTCCTCTCTTTCACCCGGATGGCTTTTCCAATGGGAGCTCATCTGCCTAGCATAACCCATGACTAACAACAGCTAATGCTGCATTTACAATTTGATGATGGATGACACTAGCAAACATGATATATTGTGTGTTTTTTTTAACCATGATAACATACTTGAAACTTCTTTGGAATGTTCTGTTCATATTTCCAAACTTATTGCTGTAGTTATGGAGTAACCCAGAATGTTCTGGAAATATAAACCCTGTCTGGCATGAATCTGAAATCAGCAATGAAAAAGTAAAAAGAGAGATGCTTCGATATCACGTCTTCATTGTTACCAAATTTTGTGTGTCAACCAATACCAAGCCAAAACTAAGCTGAAAATATAGTTTTTTAAATAAAACACGACTTAAGATGCACATGTAAAATTAACATACTTATCTCTCTTATTTCGGCTTGTTAGTGGAACCTAGGCATGGGAATTAAATTCATTCTGGAGGTGAAAATTTGTATTGAAACGAATTTTCCCATAAGAAATAATGTAAATGCAGAAAATCCATCCAATTATTTCTCTGTGTATTACAATTAGCTCTTATATGCATCATGTGCTGTATTAACGAAGCCCAAACAAAACCATGGAACTGGTTAAAGAAAAACAAACAAAGTATTTAACAAAGAATTGAAAAGGTAAGGAAACAGTTGTTGCAAAAAGAGTTAACATACGAGTAAAACAATCGCACTTTAGAAGCACTGACATCGACCAAATATCATGTTGGATGATGTTAATAATAATACATCATGGTATTGATATTATATCCTCAAGCACAGTGTTAGCTATGCGCTGTAGATGCTATGACCACATCAACACACAGTGATTCATACCATACTCTTGTTTTGTATATTCATGCCACATTAAAGCACGGGGTATTAATATTCTTTTCCACACTAGCCTATAAATGCAGCATAACACCACTACACAGATACAGATACCTTAACCCCAATCGCTCCGTCTCGTTCCCAGCTGTATAAATGTTAAATAATGTATCCTGATGTAAGCCTTGTAAGTGCTGTGAGGGAGTTAGGCTAAGCCTGTAAAATAACAGAGCGGGCCTATGTAAATGATGTATAGGTAGAATATATTAGTTCAGCTCTCTGGTCTGGATCTCCAGCAGTTGGTGGATGAAAAGATGGAAAGCAAAGAGGGATGTAGAGAAGACAAATGAGAAGCCATTATAGTGTTTTATACCCACATAAATAGTGCACATTATCTCAAAAATCATAAGGCAAGAGAACCTACAAATAAACAGGATGAATAATCTAACTCACGTCATTTCTGCCTGATTGGCTAAAAGAAAAAAAAAAAATCCTGCTGTTAGAGCTGTAAAAAGCCTCAATGTCTATTGATTGAAATGTCTAGAGAAAATACAAAAGCAAGACGTGAACATGATTATTTAAAGAGCAGTTTATTTGGCCATAGAGACAAATAACCGATTGTTGAACTGTAAAGGAGAAGGATGATTGCTATGGCAACTATTACAGGGACAGCTCAGCAGGTAGTCTGATAAAGAGTCGATTTCTATGGGTAGAGAAAACCTTCAGATACCCTTGAAGCAAAGATTAATCCCATGCCCCTCACCCCCAAAAAAGAGGCATTTAGCGAAATGTCATCTAGAGAAAAGCCTGGTCAGTTTTCTGCTTTTTGAACTTATGAAAAAGCGTCCTGTTACGCTGGATTTAAACACTTAGAACTTTTAATGCTCACAAGCTTCATTTTTAACCATAAACCATGAAAAACTGTGTTAACTAGTGTTAGCTAGCATCACAAACAAGCGCTGTCACTGAACTGAACATAAACATGCAGCTAACATCATAAAATAAGCTAAAATATAGCTAGCTAGATAGCATTTATTACCAAGTAGCTGTTATTTAGTGTGGCTAAGTGTACATAACTAAATAGCCAGCTATCTTTCAAGTCATGTACTCCCACACTGCACTGTTAAAGCAGGCATTAAAATATTCGACATATGATATATATTTGATATATGACTGTTCACCTCAGTCAGCATGCTAGGTCACTAGCACTTAGCGCTTGGAGGAATCACTGTATCAGGTGTATCAGTGACTAAAACCCAATGTGTAACAGGGTTAAGCACACTAAAAGAAAGCCGCTGAAGCATGACTGATAATGTCTGCATTATGAGCAGCTACTAGGCAGGTCACTGATGCAGCGGGTGTGTATGGGAACCGTCCCAGGCCTCCGAAGCAGTGGAGTGTGTCTGACATGCGGTCATGGATCCATAGCTCTGATAAGCAGTGGCTCAGGATCATGTGACAGGACGACTGGCAGGACGAGTGGCACGAACAAAAGATCTCAGTGTGAACAAAAACTCCTGCACGTGTCCAGCAGCTTGCTGTGTGCTTAGCCAGCTGGAAAACATGAGCTGTGCTCTGGGCTGCAGATAGAACAGGTAGGTGTGTAAGGACAGGGTTTCAGTCCACTCCAGCTGAGGAAGCAGAGAAAAGTGAAGGCTGATACTGAGAGAGAGAGAGAGAGAGACTGAGTAGAGCTGTAATTTCCTACCATATAGTAGTTCTTAGGTTTACCCAACTCTTAAAAGAATAAACAAAGGGCTTTTCAGTGTAATCTGTAGAACATGAGCAAAGCTTTAATGTGTAGAGAAATCAACATTTGCTCGGTGATAAAGTCTCAGGGCAGTGTTCATCGCACTAAATAAAAGTCTATGTGAAACATATATTTGTAGGTAAATTCAAGTTTTAGTCAGTAGACTTTTGCCTTACCTTACTACTGATCAGAAGGTTGTGAGTTCGAAACCCAGGTCCACCAAGCTGCCAAGGCTGGGCCCCTGAGCAAGGCCCTTAACCCTCAATTAAAGTCAAATAAATTAAAGTCGCTCTGGATAAGGGCGCCTGCCAAATATCAGAAATATAAATGTATAATAGTAGTAAAAATGTATTTAATAAAAAAAAAAAAATAAGATTATCACAATTTACTTGTCCTCTATTATTCATTTATCTAGCTTTGATAAATTTCAGTTCAATTTATTTTTATTTGTGTAGCGCTTTTAACAATGGGCACTGTTTCAAAGCAGCTTTACATGGATTATAAAAATTATAACATTGAAATTGATCCCTAATGAGCAAGCCAGAGGCAACATTGGCCAGAAAAAAACTCAGTGAGACAAGATGAGGAAGAAATCTTGAGAGTAGTGATTGCTGCTTTAAATCTGTTGGTATATAATAATACATATTTCAATTGCGTATTAACAATATTGAACAACTTTTCTCAGACGTCCATTATACATCAACAGGTTTGTGGAATTATTTCTTATTTTTGTGATTTAATCATTTAGTTCAAGTCCATGTGATTTCTGCATTCGCATGCACACGTATCTGTATTTTTTGCTCTTGCTCCTGTTTATTGTACTTTCTCCCTTAGCCTTGGGGTTTATCTAGGTATATTGTCTGAGGTTTGTCCTTTCGCACATATCAGCATGTTTAGACTATAGAATGCCCAAGCTATGTCTATGTACGCTCAATAATCTCTGCTCTCAGTCTTTTGATTCTTCAGTCATCTTACTTCTGCAGTATTTTTAGATTTAAAAATCCATTTCTTTTATCTCACTACAAGGACACGTGTTGAAATTCTTGACCTTGGTAAATGTACATATGCTACAGACATAGTAAGCAGAGATTAGACCGGAATATCTCGGAGTATTCCTTTAGCCACTGCCTCAGTTGCTAATATTTGAACAATCTGAGCTTCTGCAACATGGTGTCTTAATTTCTTGTGCACAGCATGGTTAAAGGCCAAAAAGAGGGAAAAAATGATTTGGAAGGTCTTGGCAAGCATGTGAAAATAACGAAAAAAAGGATTCCCCAAAGAATGACTCTCCACTTTGCCCTTACATATTGACATTCCCCATTATTATATCCACTGTATCTGCTGCCTAGTGTAATTAAAGAAGAATACAAGGGTGCCAGTAATACAGCTCAGATCTTGATCCTTGATTGAGGCTCTGGCTGAAAGGAAGGGTGTCTAGTGAAGCCAATTATTTATCCACAGCTTTGATGGCACTGCTCTGTAAGATCAGCGTTTCATTCCTCCTTTTCTTTTATTCATTAAGCATGTCACCCTGAGCGATGGAATATGCTAAAAACCACACTTCTTAAGCATCCTGGAATATTCATTGAAAGTGCTGATGGTTGTTTTAGACCCGAGTCCCAAGATACTGAGCTTGGAAAAGAGCCTTTTGCAATTTAAACACAAATTCAGAAGAAGCAAATTGTGCGGGAAAGACTGTTTTTGTTCGGTGAGGCAGACTGCAGAGCTGGAGGGCTAATCAAACAGATAGTGTTTCGCGGGTGTCTGGTATCCTGCAAAGGAAAGGTTCTTGGTGGGGGAAGACGCAACTGCAGCGCTTGCCCAGTCTCAGGAGGAATCCAGCAAGGAGTTCTGCCTCAAACGATCAATAAAAGAACAGCGCAAGATGCAGGAAAGAAATACACAGCTCGAGGGGTGGTGTGGAGAGAGCTTCGGAGAGAGGCAGAGATGGAGACAAAGGAATAAGCAGGGGAGGTGGGAGCTCCTGACAGAAGCATTTTGATTTTCACGCTGCTAAAGCGCAAAAGGATTAAGGCATTTGAGTGGACTCATAGGACACAGCTCATCCTCATGTAACAAGGGCTTGAGAAAAACTCACATGCTAAGACGCTGACAAAGGAGAATCGCCCGTCTTTGTAATCTCTGACCTCACCCTGTAGCGCTCACACCCACAGCCAGACACAAAAGGTGCACACCGAATAGCTGAGAGCAGGAAGCTGAGGCAGCTCTTTAAATCTCGTGCACAGCGTCTCAGTGTGCTGCTGTCGACAGGAAGGTGAAGAAAACCCCACAGGGACAGACACACTATATCTGACGCCAGGTTCGTGTTACTGGCCCGGGACGGCACAAAAGATGTCTCTCTGTCCTGGTACGGACATGTGTGACATGGTACACACACACACACACACACATTTTCATACACAGAAGTACTGAATGTGGTATGTGGTATAAGTATTTCAAAACTAATAAATTCATCTAGAAAACACTGGCATTTAGTAGAACTACAGCCTGATCTGCTAAGTGTACAAAAAAAAACTAGATTATTTGCCATAAATCTGATGTAATAATCTGATTACGATGCTTACATGCAATTATGTGATAGTAAAAAGTCAAAACAATGAATAGTTCATTCTAAGCACACGAGCCTCGTGAGGACACTTCCAAGGGTGTCTTCTTTCACGGTTCCTTTAACTTGCATGGATTTGATCTTATATTATATAACATACAGCTATAAATTAAGATTATGAAATCTCCGACTTAATCTTGACCTAAAATAGCTCTGGTGTCAATCGACGATAACATCGAGCTAAGCACATGCACAGTATAATGTGTTTTTCTGACATCGACAAGTCACAGAATCTCGGCTGCTTCGAGAGAAAAGAAGGACGGCCTGCTCAAGGGGGTGATGTGATTTTAGCACAACGATCCATCCTTCGTTTCCTGGCTTTCTAAAGCACACAGAAGGCAAGAAGCCCGAGCCGGGCCTGCACTAAATAGAAATCATTCACCTGCCATATGGCTACAGCGGTGAGGCAAGGCCACATGAGAACTGCGTTCACCCTGGAAACACAACTCCATCATTATGAACAGAAGCTTGCATAAAAAAAAAAAAGCTCACAAACAGCCAAACATGTACAGGCATGCACACAGCATGTAAACACACACACACACACACACAATGCATACAAAGCAGGATGCATTTATAATTCAAATTGAGTGCAGGGTTCGGGCTTATGTGAGTTAATGAGGGGATTACTGTACAGGCGTGGAGCTCAGGGACGACCCCCGCACCGCTGTTTCTCTCTCTCCTCGGACCCCCTCTGACAGCCAAGCGCACAGAGAGACCCTCTCACCACCCCCCATCCCTTCACGCTCTCTTTTATATGGAAAAATGCAGCCCGGTTGCTGAGGTGCAGGAATATCCAAGACTCAGCAAGGCTGCGAGTCACATGAGTTCTACCTGTTGGGCTTAAGAAAGAACACAAAAGGAGCGAAATCCAATTAAGGCTCGTTCGGCTGTCTTGGTGTCTGTAATCGAGCTTTAACTCTAAATAGATTCCAGCAGGAAACGGGTTGTTTGTCTGAAAATTAATGTTCTAATCAGAGCCTCTGGTGTATAAACCAACACTGCATGTGTTGACTTGAACACACAGCAGTGGGTTCGTATACAAACCACATGAAGTCATGTTCAAAGCTGAAAAAGACATGATTCATATCTTATTTGTTTACAATTAAAATGCAACTTACTGGGACAAAATGTTCACGTTAAATGAATAAACATAGACAAAAATAAATTAAAAAAAAAAAAAGGCAAGATACAAGCCAAAGCGTGTGCAGCTTAGCTTAGCATGTGGAAGGGATTTCGCTTTCAGACCATCAGTCAACTCCCAGAATCTTTAACAATCTGACTCGCAGCTTTCAAGAGCAAATTAAAGACTTTTTATTTTTATTTTACTCCTCTGTAAAGTGGCTGTGAGAAGATTTTTATCATGATGAATGCGACAGAGAAATATAACATTAGTTAATTAGATTAAAAAAACAAAACAAAACATAAATGTAGAGCTGATTAAACATCTGGATACGTGAACTGTACAATACGGTCCCCTCCAAAAGTCTTGGAACGGTGAGGGTGATCCTATTGTTTTTGTTGCTATACACAAGAGACAACAGATCAGATTTTAAGCATTCATTTCCTGAATGGAGGGCAGGCAACCCAATTTCTACATGTTCCTAAAGTATTGGAACAGATAATCCGATTTCAACGACACTCTTTGTTTCAGACTGTTTGTTCCAATACTTTTGGAACAACTTGGAATTGGGTAGTTTTGCAATCCCTCGAGCTGGTGACCCAATGACATCACCTAACTTTTGCATTCTTCACTTGTGATTGCTTTCCAGGTTTGTACCACAGTGTTGTTTTGGGGGGGGGCAGTCTCCTCGTCTCTATTGTGCTACACTGGTAGCTTCTTTCCAAATTCTATTTATCAATAGGAAACGGGAAGATTACTGGTATAATCAGCCTGTAGCTGGTGTAGTTGGTCAGCGTGTTTGTGTTGTTTTTTTCAGCACTTACTCTCTGGATCATTTGTGATTTATCACAATACCCAGATCACACTGGTCTCTCTCTGTCTCCATATCCATTGAGCCCTTGTTCAAAGAGACACTTTTAGATAAGAAAAAGTACTACAAAGCAAAGGCGAAGCCTCAGAGCTCTCAAAGAGCAGCCCAAGCCAAAATAAATAAATAAATAACACAATCACGCTTTCATTGTCCTCTCCTCTGCAGAGGCCTGGAGAGAAGCCTGGCTCAAAAATGACCACAAAACAAACGCAGCCGAGGAGAAGAGAGTAGAGAGATGACAGATACGGTCCTTACTCAATTTATCTGCACCTATGCCTGAGCTAGACATGCACACAGACACATACACACACACACACACACACACACATACACAGAGAGAGAGAGAGAGAGAGAGAAATCATTTCTACCTCGTCTCTGAAATTCTCAGTTACTTTAAGCCGGCTGCATTATGGCCTGTCAGACAAAAGCGCTGTTGATTGTGCTGGTGACAGAAAAATAGGGCAGTGGAGCACTGGGTGATGATAGCGCTCAGGAAGTGGTGACAGGCATGCTAGGCATTACACACACACACACACACACACACAGTGCTCAATAAATTCCTTCAGTGTGTGCTCACAAAGTAAGAAGTCGGTTCGTTTAGTGTGTGTGTGTCCAGTGTGTGTGAATCCGGCTCTGGTCTGCTCTCCCCATTTGGCCAAAATTAAAACAATTAACCTACGATTATGGGGCACCCCAGCAAGGGCACCTTGCTAGCCCTGAAACAACACACACACACACACACACACGCGCAAAAACACTTGGTGCATTGAAATGGATGTCAGGAATTTCATGTCATGTTTGAGAACATGTTTGCTGTTCTAAGAAAACAGTTTTAAGGCAGCTGGGAAATACAGACGCTAGCTATTTGACTTGTTTTCGCTAGTCAGTCTAAAGCTAGACAACACTGTCTGGAATATAAATTTTTCTGTCAGATGTGTTGATAAAATCTTGAAAAAAAAAAGATTTAGTATGACTAAATTAGGCAGTATTTCCTCATCAAATGCACTCCAGGGAAAAACTGTACAGATCCTAGATCACACAATATGTTACAATCCTTTATTATTTTGATTTATTCTATTCATTTTTTTAGTTGTAAAATGACACATGCAGAGTAATTGAATATTATATTGAAAAAGTACTCATGTTGTCCAGGGGACACTGGAGCTGTGAGGCGGTCATGTGACCAACAGCACCAGCAATGACAGAATTTTTCAAGTTTGCTTCAATGGAACTAAAAAGGAAGATAAGACCATCTATCCATCCGTTCTCTACACAACATATCCTTCTGGGTCACATGGAACCTTGAGCCGATCCCTCTGAGATTCGGAGCACAAGGCAGGGGACATCTTGGACAGGAAGCCAGGGCACACAAACTCAGAGACAACCTAGAGATGCCGATCAGCCTATAATGCATGTATTTGGACTGGAGGAGGAAACCGGAGTACCCTGAGTAAACCCTGAGGCAGGGTGAGAACATGCAAGCAGTACACACACACTCATAGGAATGTGTTTTTAATACTAAAAAGAAAATTTCTCATGCACCTTAGTCACTTCCAACTTTTCCCCCGTACTTTCAGACATAATCACACATCCATTAAATTTCAGCCATTGAAGATTCTATCACCATCACCCTCAGACGCACAGAACAGACAGTTCTGTGGCAGTACTCCTGCCATGTAAAATAAATCAAAACAGCAAATATTCGAAACAGCAAACGATATTGCTATCCATGGGGAGACCATCCACTGTGGAAGCGCGTCTAGAGGAAATCCTGCCAATAGGCAAAATCCTGTGGTGCCAACAATGAAGATTAATGTGCAAACACCAGCAGCATAAACAGAGCCGCACCCGAACCAGTATACAATTAAAATCCAGGAAAATTGATTAATACGCAGCCGCACAGGGGCCGGGAGTGTTTAAGCGATCTGACCGGAGCAGCCTCGCTGTTTAATTACACCTCCTCTAATTAGCAGCGGACGGTCAGCGGGGGTCTAATTGAGGCAGCAGGGAATGCTGTACTTCTTCCACTGATCACGGGGATGAGTACGCTCGACGGAATAACAGGACTGATACTGAATTTATCATCTTTACATACATCAAATTCCAAATTTAAAACGGTTAAAACAGCATGAATTAAAACAGCAATTTCCAGCAATATTCTTTTCAGACAGATGATGTATGCTGCAAGGTTTCGCAAGAAAAAAGTAAAAAACATTTCATTTATGCCGATCTTAGGAATGCAGATGACTGTCAGAGGTGTTCCAGTGGCCACAAGCTGCACTATAACGCTTTTAAGACACCATTACGCGGTGAGCCGAGTCCCTAAGAAATGATTTGGGCTTAAATTGTAGAAATTAGAATAAAAACTCATAAGGTTTAGTTTTATTTATTTATTTTTTTTCGAATCCTGGGAAGCCTAATTAGTGTGAAATCTCGTTAAAGATTAGTGGTAAGATAATATTACTGTGGGTAAATACATGAAACTCAAACATTATATTTCCCAACTGTGATTTTCTTAATATTACACACACACACACACAGAATCCTTCTCAAATGTGAAATCTTTAAGTAATTACAGTTTTAATGCTTTTTAAAGGAACCTGACAGCTTCAGTCTGCGTCTACAAACCGTGTGGAATGAAAGGTCAGAAATATTTACCTGGAAAACGTCAAGCGCACAAAGAGAAGCGAAATAAATAAATAAATAAACCCTCACACAATAGGGGAAGGAGGTGGGGAGAAAACGGTGGTGAGCAGCAACACAAAAATATAAATTGGATTTAAATTGGTGTGTAATGATGTCGTTTCTACCACCTCGCTTTCTTTTTTCCTCTTGCTATAGTGAACGCACACCTGCTGCTCCACGAAGAATGTCTTCTCACCAGGAAATAAGAAAACTTAGCTTTTCTAGACCACTGTGCCATCTTTCTCCCTCTTTCTCATTCCATTTCACACCCACCCACCTACCCACCCAACCACACGCACACACACCCACGCACACACACACACACACGATCAATGGCCTTTGTCCTGTGAGCCCGAACAGTTGATTTTTCCCAGAGCAATGTCAAGCTAAGAGTCGCTGTGCTGTCACAGAGCCACAGCAGTGTGAAAGCTACACATCAACCCTGACTTAACATTGCGGTGCTGCCAGCAGAGAGGTGTGTGACAGCAACACACAGTGTCTCCAGACAGTAGCAAGGGGTGGTGTGTTAAGGTGTTGTTAAGGTTAAAGGTGACAGGATTAGTGTCAGGAAGGAGTTTTTTAAACTGAAAATGAGCTGTGATACAAATTTAATCCTCATTATAATGTGTACGGAAAATATTGGAATGAAAGAAAATTGCTTCTTGGACAATCGAAACACACCCGTCACTTTAATAGGAACACCTGGGCACCTGCTCATTCATGCAATTATCTAATCAGCCAATCACGTTGCAGCACTGTTAAGCACCAATTCATCAGAAATGACCATTGAACTTGTGTAAATATGTATTACTGCTCATATAGCTAGATGTTTCAAAGAGTTTAAAGTAGTTAAAGTTTCATTCAGAAGGTTGCAAGTATTTAAGAGTCTTTCATTGGTTCTGCTGAATGAGTTTCAAAGCCATAGCTCTTTTAATTGATTAGGAATTATTAGGCATTACGACGATCTTGTCTTGGCTTAACAGGAAAAATAGGAATGCGAATCTTGTCCTTGCTTGACAGTTTAGACGCTGGACTTTACTTTATCGTGATCACTTATCAGATCATTTTACTGTACTGATATCAGACTCTGACTCTCAGTGTCCTTGTACTGTATGTGCATTAGTTTCTATATAATGTTAATAATTTATAGTACTGAATATGTGCAATATCTCCCACTATGCCACTTTATATCTTCATTGTGCAGGAAGGACTGTACAACCGTAGCATAAATAATGTATTGTTTATACAGTAGATGCTTGAGCACTCTTTATGCACATGAAAATAAAGTAGAACTTTGATACTAGACGTTGATGTTATGTTCTACACAAATGCAATTCATTTTCACGTCTTCATTCTTTCACCCACCATCTGAATAGTCACATGTTTTCTTATTTAATCACTAAACCAATGGTAATTCTGTTCATTCAGTAAACCTATCTATATGAGGTCTATTTGGTGGAATTTTGCATCGATTGCTAAAGCCGAGGTATAAATAGGCACAGACCTCTGGCAGTAAATGAAGGTCTAAATGGGTCGATTCTGTGCATTCTGTCTCGTCTGTACCTATAACCTACTTAAGGAAAAAGGAAAAGGAAAGGCTCTGAGAAGCAGAATAATAGTCAAGGCTTATTGTTTTTGTGAAAACAACATGGTTGCCTGCAGTCACACACAGACGCACAGGTACACTCCCCTCCCTCCTTTGGAAAAAAAAAATCTCTTTATCTTCCTGAATTCCTCCAGCGCTCTCAAGGCTACTGCAGGCACAAATTGCTTAATAAAAAGCCTGAATTAAAACATCAGGGAAAGCAGAGGTGCTTGGTGGAAAGCACAGGAGGGAGCAGGGACCGATAATTACTAGCGTTTCACAGCAAAGGCCATCAACCCAGTTCTCATATCTTACAATCCCTAAGCAAACAGGCCACACTACCATTCCCAAGCTAATGACTCTCTCTCTCTCTCTCTCTCTCTCTCTTCCTGCACTGTAAATAAACCTCTACAAGTCAAACAGCACAGAAACCTGTTCCACGCATTCTTGCGGCCGAAACGAGGAAGTAAAATCAGCGGTGTGGATCCAAAAGGAATCAAGTTTTATCTTCCAGACAAGGCGCATTTCATTCATCACGTCTAGGTAAACATCCTGAGATGTTCTCAGATGAGTGCATTATCTCGCATTCTCGTCGCAGTCAAGTTAGCCCCGGCTGTTCCCTACCCACAGCTATTTTCACTCTCTTTGTTTACTCCTTTTAACTCTTACTCTCACTGCGAAGCGTTCAATCCGATCCGGCAGACCGCGCAGTAGACACAGCCTCCAGGATGTCTGTTAAAGAGATTCTCTGGAATGCTAGCGGACCTGAATCGGTGCATCAGACCCTCGACCACAAGCAACATACATTGACCATAGGAGCAACCGGCGTGACCAGGGAAAAGAGAAAAAATAATAATAAAATAAAGAGCTGTAGGACATCAAATAAAGCAGTTCTTTATAAGATGTGGTACTAATACTCTTCTCCATGCATCAAATTATCAAGATATCGATCCTGTGTTCATAATGCAATGAAGCATTTGGCAGGCATTAATATGAGAAGCGCTCTGATGGAAATCGGGAATCAATAGCAATGTAAAGAAAGTCATTACGAGCTGCGGGAATCGGTGAACACAATGAATATAGTCTGATCTGTGCAAAGGGTTTTACGTGAGGTGCTTTATAAATCTACGCTTTATGAAGACATCCAGGTAAAATTAGACAGAGGGTTTTTACATTCTGTCAACAAATAAGTGGAAAATATGTGGCACAAATGAGGAAAAGAGATCAAATTGTTGAAAAAAATACAACAAAACTGAAATAATACTGGAAAGACTTCATTGAAAGTTAGTTCTTGGATTCATTTGTCTGGAATAAAGCTGTACAAATTGCTTTTATTTGCCCAAATTCAGACAAAAAAACATGTTTTTAACCAATTTCGATGGTGCTGAACATCAGTAAATGTAAAATTTTATTACTAAAAAAAAACCAGCACAAATGGTCTGTTTATACAGGCTGCCAATTCCTGTAGAAAAGTTTGTTTCTCAAAAAACGATGTGTTTTTGCTTTGATTCATGGACAAAATGTGAAAGCAGGCTGTATTAAAATAATAAAATACAAAACAACATTTAAACATCAGGAGATGCAATTTTGCTGGAAATAAATGACGTTTGTCCTGTTACCGTGTGGGAGGTGGACATTTTCACCAACTAAACAGCGATCATGGATGAAAACACAACACTTCTCTACATTACACCTCGAGACACCATGCTGTCAGCCCCGTGTGATCCTGTGTGACGCTTCCTAAATCTCAGCACAAAGAGTAACAGGCAGAGATTACACCAAATGACTCTAATGGCACTCTGCGATTCAACCCCAAACCCTTCAGTACACATCTCCCCTATTCACTCTACTGCATTCAGCCACTCTCCTGGGTGACTAGAACACGCGTTCATACACGCAAACACACTCAAACACACGAGCACACACAAACACCCCCCCATGCCTCCTTTATCCACACACACATACACACACACACTGAAAATCAGGACCTTGAGGTTATGCTAGTTAGTAGATATTCCATTCAGTGCTATTATCCATGCCGGAGAAGACTCTGGAGGAGAACGAGGAGAAGGGTGTGTGTGTGTGTGTGTGTGTGTGTTGGGGAGGGGGCTTGTCAACCCCTGTGCGAAAGGAGAGCAGCAGTAAAGCTGCTGGCCAAACAAAAAAAGACTGAATATGAATTATCAATGCCTACACAGCCAATAAGCAGACACACACACACACATATATATATATACATACAAACCCCTCAGTTTGTCCGTCTTTCTTTAGCCACCGGGGGTTTCAGAGTCTATATCCGCAGGCTTCTGCACACCATAGGGACACATCGCTGGCCAGAGGAAACCAAATGAGCATAAATATGTGTGTGTGTCTCTGTACTGGAAAAGGGTTTTGTTTTTGACCGTGGATTTTTCCCCTAGTACACTATTATATGCCTCCTAAGGCTCACCACTGCCAAATCTTTCAATTAACACACTCAGTGAATCATCAGTGTTAGGTCCAACAAACCCGAACTAAGCAGAACAAAGTACTCCTCTGAGAGAAGGAAGGGGAGACGGGACAAAATAGGAGGAAAGAGGAGCTGCAGCTTCACTGGATACCCACACTATTCATCTCTCTCTCTCTCTCTCTCTCTCTCTCTCTCTCTCTCTCACACACACACAGACACACACACACACACACACACACACATACATGTACCGCCTGGCATAAAAGAGATGCCTGGAACAAAAGAACTGGGACGGCAGTAGCACTAATTACCAAGCTGGTCTTTGACAAGCCCCTCCATCCTCCCCCCATTTTTGAACAGGTCCCGAACTAACCCTGCTTCCCCCCAAACCACCCCCCCCCAACACCACCCACCCGCCTCTCTGTGCCCAACAACATCAGCAGCACAGTGTTTTAAAAAAAGGTACTGGAATGCTCAGGCACATCGGGCTGCGTTTGGGTTGAAAATCATGTCTGAGGCAGTTGTAGGGATGAAAATCTTCAGGATTTCTGTTCAAGGTTGTTGAGATTTCACATAAATGTATCATCAATCCCAGGCTAACTGACGCCCCGTATTGATCACACGCAGCGATCTAAAAGCTGCTCCGTCTTTCCCTCTGCGGGCCTCATCAGAATTCCTCCATCAGATGTCTCAATTTTGATGTGAACACCGCACATGCAGAATTTCACCGAGAGAAATATGAGAAGTGTTCAAAACAACAAGTGCTAATCACACACACACACACACACACACACACTGTCTAGCTTTACAGATTAAAATCCTACATGTTCTTCTGCTGTTGTAACCCATTCACCTCAATATGTGCTTCTGAGATGCTTTTCTGCTCACCACGGCTGTAAAGAGTGATTATTCGAGTTTCCGAAGCAGCTTCCTCACATTCATTCTCCTTTAACCTCTCTGATCAACATTTCCACCAGCAGAACCACTGCTTTTGTTTCTATGTAAACTGTACAGAGCTTAACACTACTCAAAGCGCCAACAACTACACCACAAAGTCACTGAGATCACATTTTCCACACAACTCAAGCTCTTAAATGCTTCCCACATCACAGATTTCCCTCTCAGTTGATGCTCTGAAGATGCTGATTAGTGCATATGACATTCTGACACCTTTCTATCAGAACCAGCATTAACTTCTTCAGCAATTTGAGCAACAGTAGCTCGTCTGTTGGATCGGATCACACAGGCCAGCCTTCGCTCCCCACGTGCATCAATGATCCTTGACCGCCCATGACCCTGTCACTGGATCACCACTGTTCCTTCCTTGGACCACTTTTGATAGATACTGACCACTGCAGACTGGGAACACCCCACAAGAGCTGCAGTTTTGGAGATGCTCTGATCCAGTGGTCTAGCCATATATATATATATATATAAAAGTTAGCTGCAGGGCCTAAAACATGATGTCTATGAATGTTCCTGCAGAATGAATAGCACCTACAGTCATGTCATCTGTTGCCTTCCAAATGGTGCAGATTTGATTTCAGTACATGAGGCCCCAAAAATGCCCAGTCCCCAGGCAGCTGCTTCTTGACTCATCCTAGTGATGGGAAGCAACTACACAGATTCCCTAAATAAATGGGAATTTTGAAGGATCAGGTCTAAAAAGTTTGCATTTTCTGATCAAAATCCTTCCTCTGAGGGTGTATTAATGTTTTTTTTTTTAGTTTTTCTGTGATAAGACTACTGTGCATGATGGAAATCTGTGTATTGTATATCCACTGATTAGCGCATACCCAACACACACGTTCAGCTAGGAACTGATACGTACGTCTAATACTTTCTCTCCCTCAAGCCAGTGAAACTCTGCACTAAGCTGATATAGGTGCTGTCACTCAGAGAGCTGTCAGAAATCCCATTCAGCCACCCTGGTGACTACAGAGGTGCAAGATGACCTCTTTCTCAAGTCAGCCACCACACATACACGTACACACGTATTTCAGCGACCCCTTCAGCTTCTCTTGAAACTTGATATGTATAAGTCTCGGCTTAGATACGTGCTGAGCTTAAATAACAGATTGAGAACGTTTGAATCCCTTTAAGCTGTAAAATACAGTCTGGAGACATGCGGTCACACCTGCTATTACTCAGCTTCCTTCTTCTGCATTCAAAAGGCACAACACTCTGACAATACACGCCGGCATCTCCCAAACACAACTGCTAAACTTTTTGAACATTCAACAGAAAATTCAAGATAGAAGCATCTAAAAGCTCGGGATGGAAGCACAAGAAGTCTGCCGAGAAGGGCAAAGTGCAAGGCAAACTCAATAAGTGAAGCTTCCAAGTGAAAGAGTAAGCGATTCCAATAACATCTGAGAAAGCGATTTTTTTTTCCCCAACATCTTTATTGTTCAGCTGCTCATAGCGTGTTCATGGAAGAAGAGCTGGGAGATTTTAATCATTTCTCAATCCCAATTTTGGGCTGGAGCTTGGAGTGAAAACCAAGGGCAAAAAAAAGCTAATAAAGAAGAGTGGAAGCAAGAAAACATGAGAAAAGAAAAAAATAAATAAATAAATGAACATGTCTATGCTACACACCTAACAGGTGAGCTGCACTTC
The DNA here is from genome assembly GCF_019097595.1 of Hemibagrus wyckioides. Taxonomy (NCBI): domain Eukaryota; kingdom Metazoa; phylum Chordata; class Actinopteri; order Siluriformes; family Bagridae; genus Hemibagrus; species Hemibagrus wyckioides. The sequence goes on from NC_080725.1 coordinate 1,414,616, forward strand.
CTGGTATCGCTGCATTCCTCAATAATCCCCCACCTCCGCTAATGTGTTGATTCTACTGTGACAGCTCCTTTCATCCCTTCATGGCCTTCATGTTTGCTAACACAGCTCTGCATGATCACTGGTTCCTTCATCCCTTGCAATATGGCCTAAAGGTCAATATGCATGTTAAACAGAGCTCTGGCAGCTTTTAATCAAACGAAAAGTGTGAGGTGGACAGTCTGAAAAAAGCCCTTCTGCACTCATTATCCCAGGTAAAAACCAAGCCAAACCGGCTCCGAGCCCTGCCCATGCGCTGCTCGAGTGTCATAATGTGTCTGTTTTGGAGTCTGTCGAGAACCTGCGATCCAATTTCCAGTGTTAACAATGCACACATAAATGAATGTCAAGTTGAGAAGGGAGGCACTCTTACTAAGTGAGATGTTTTTTTGTTTTTTTTTTTACCTCCAGCCACAAATGCTAAAACACTTGGTTTGCATTCCTCTGTAATTTAAGCGTCTGGGTTGCATCCATTGAGAGCGCTGAAAAGCACTTTCTATGGCATGGTAAGTATTTAATTGGCTGTCTGCTTGATCATAGAAGCACATTTGATAACGTTAATGACAGGCTGTACGACCTGAACGCCCAATCCTGTCAGTAAATGCAGTTTTCCTAAAACAATATCTCTACAGGAGGTTTACATGTGTGTGTATGTGTGTGTGTGTGTGTGTGTGTTTCTGCATGTCTGCATGCACTCTTCTTTGTTGGAGAACAAAAGCACCACCATGGCGGCGCGTTCCATATCAATCCCATGAGCAAATTTGGACGCCATCACCCTCAGTGTCTGCTGTGTTGGCTCAGAGATGAAAGCAAAATCAACAAGAAGAGCCCGTCTGACAACAGACCACCTGCGCTTTATAGCTCACAGGGGACACCCGTGACTGAGGTGAGCACTGATGACCTTTAACCTCACGTGGCTGATAAGGCGTGACCCCGGCAAGTCGGGGAGCCGGTTTTTACTGAAAAAAAAAAAAAAGCGGGAGAGGAAGACAAGCAGAGCGGGAAAAAGGAGACAGAAAGCACAGACAGATACCGCATGGATAAACCTAACCCTTCAGCAAACACACAGCCGTCACTGCAGGCTTGCTGAAGGAATTAGGCAGCAGTGACATGTACGCTATTCTCTTATCTCCTCACACATTCATCAGCCACAAACATAAACACCTGCTCAGAGCCTGATCCTGATAGACAGATCTTCAGTTCCACACTCAGTTCTTACAAAACGTCTTCAAAAATATGAAAGAACTGATTTTTTTATCCTTAAGGCTCAACCCTTTGTACTTCAGCCTATATAATACTGATGTTGAGATAAACAGCATGACGCTATGCTTATCAGAGTATCATCAGCATTTTTATAACGCCACCTGACTCTGTGCTTACTCACAGTAAACAAGAAGTTGATGATTGACCTCCTGTTTTGTTTTACGTCGATGTTTTACCTGTTTACTTTTGTTCTTTTATGAATTGACCGTGGCTTTGTTAGCAACTCTGAATATCGTCTTACACACTGTGTGTTATAAAAATCTCTCTCTGTTTCAAGGAACAATATTGTCACCGCTTCTACCTCATTTTCTACACTGCCATTGGGTTAGCATGTGGGGAAATGAATACAGCTAGCTAGCTAGGGTTTTTATTTATTTTTAAACTCCAATGTGACCACGATCTAATTAACAGATGAGACATCCTCTGGATTTCTGTCAGCTTAAAAGTATAAGATTTGCAAATCTAGAGCGAGTACTTCATCTAGAAGCAACTTTAAACACTACTGAGCAGGGTTGCCAGGTCTCAGCTAAATTTCCTGTTTAACTACATCTCAAAAATCACAAAAGATCTGAAACTAGCCCAGAACGTTTAGAAATGAGAAACAGGACACACACGTCTCTGTTTTTTTCTTTCCACAATGTTGGAGTATCTATACTATGACTTTTATCGTCATTTGGTAGAACCATTATTGACGCAATAATCCCCTCCTAAATCTATATTATGTCGAAAATATGGAATATTTTCTTCCATATTTAGGGTGTTAACTTGGAATTATAATGGATAATGACTAGCCTTACAACTCCTGTTGAAGAATAACATCATATATTAGCGCTCTCTCTCTCTCATATATAAATCTTACTCTTGTTCAGCACTGATAACTACACTGGAAAGTTAAGTTACTAGATCAACCATCAGAACTTAGAGTTGAAGAGACACAGTGGTCAGAAATTCATTTCACCTTTGAATAAAAAGCATCTACCAATAAGCAATAAGTATAAATCCAGTCTTTCTGCTTTGCCTTGCTAAGCTTTTATTCCCACTCTACTTCAGGCAACCTTGAAGCCAATTTAACCACCAAAACTGAAAAACACTCAAACCATAAACAGACCTCATCAAGACAAAACATGCCAAATAACACAAAATGCTTCACACTCTGCTTAGTCTACAGCAGAGCTGTCAAACATCTTTCCAGACAGGACTGGATGAACAGACTGCTGGCTGTGTGATGGCAGGAACTGGGAGAGTTAGATAACAGAATAAGAAAAATCCTCCAGGGTTCTGTGGTCAGTGAAAAAGCTGCCCTAAGAGAGAAAGAGAGAGCGAGAGAGAGAGAGAGAGCGAGAGGACTCAATCAGAGCTGATTACAAACACAAGAGTCCACTCTGTCCCCAGCATGCTAATCTCCACAGCCAAGTAGTACAGTTGAGGGAGGAGAGAAGCATGCTCGTGTGGATATCAGACTGTATTACAGGACCTCTTTGTGTACTGAATGTTTCCCACAATGGAATTACCGGCCAAGATCAGGAGGAGGCTCCAGCTTTCTGTCTGACCTGATAAAACTGAACGAAGACTCTGTCAAAAACACACTCTCCAATGTCATAATGGTTGCCTCTTTTTCTTCCTCCTCCACTTTAAATCTGTCTCTCTTCCACTCGGTCAGGATATCTCCAAAGCGACAACCTCTGGCATACAGTTATCCCATAGGTACTGGGAAAGATATGGAAGAGCGAAAGAGAGACAGTGAGGAAAAGAGGCAGGTATGAGCGTATAAATAAGGTCTGGTGACAGAAGAGGTAGTGCAGGATTAAGAGAGGCTCACACACAACAATTAGAGCTGTATACATGGCTGCTGGTGATGGATCACAGGCCAGGAGCCTTGGCCCACTTTGGGAATTTTTCACCCTCACTCTCATTACGTTTGCTCAGGAACTCTACTGGGGTTTGGGAGCACACAGGGAGTAAATAGGCCATCGCTGGAAATTCAATAATGCATGCTGGACGGTGTGCTCCTTGGCTTCATTGGGTTATGAGCTAGAAGGAGATTGAGCTATCCTGCGCACATGAGAAGCTCGCTGGACAAATATTGGCCTTGCTCGACTTTGCTCCACTGAACAGGAACTTCAAATCAAAGTAAGCTTCGTTTCGGCTTGTCTTAATCCTAAGGTTTCTCCTTCTCTATTCCACCAACCGCTACCCCATCAAATTTTAATTGGCAAGGCATGAGCCTTTCTTCGCCGACAACCACTAGCCGTTCCCCAGTGCCTCGCAATTCTCTGCCTGTCAGCAATTTACGCTCCAAAGATAGGGACCGCTTCCTGAAAAGAAAAAAAAGAAAAGAAAAAGAAAACAGAGGAAAGAGACATAGAGAGGGTATTTTGCCACATACGTTAAATTAAATTCTATCATACGGCTAATATGGAAGAACTCCTGCCATGCTGATATCTCACTATTCACAATGGCACCGCATTCATCTTCAGAAGCGATTCGGGGAGGAGGGGAGAGGTGCGTGAATAGCGAAAGCTCCAGCGCTCATTACGTCGTCCCTCCTTTCTTTTGTGCTTGGGGGCTGATAACACAAACCCCTGCTCTCCGATACCGGCTAGCGCTGAATGCCACAAACACACACACAGACCTGTTCCATCCAGTTCTTTAGCTGCTAATGACTTTATCGGCTCCTCATATTAAACCTCATTCGATGCAACTTAATGAACAACAGTAGCCAATTGGGAGCAAATAAATGAACAAGAACAACACAAACATGTCAACACACACACACACACACACACACACAGTCAAAGACCCCATCCTGAACGAAGCCCAACAGTGTGATACACTGCTTTCATTAGGAAGATTTCCAGTCGAGCACATCGCTGAGTTATATAAAGATAATAAGCTAATGTTTCACTCGTCTGCCTTAGTGAAAGATTCCTCGACAAACAGACCGGGAAAAACGATGGCAGGATCCTCAGCTCTCTCCTGGATCATTAACGAGTCGCCTCTCCACAGGTAGTTGTGTGTCTTTGTGTATATTTGTGTATTGGAAAACCCAAGGGGTTATTAAATATTGAGGCAGAATCTGAAAGCGTGGATGGTTAATGTCTCCATACTGAAAAAGACACAATGGAGCAAAACAAAAGGGAAGGGAACGAGGTGAAAGCAGAGAGATTCCCCCACCCCAGACAGACAGACACTTACACACACTTACACACACACACACAGCACCACTGCTTTTCCTCATGCAACTCTATAAAAGCCTTCCCTCTGTCTGGAATTGTGGCTTTTCCTTCGTGAGGGAGCAAGCAATGGCTTTTTCTCAGCAGGCAGAGAAAGGCTAATTTTATCCAAACAAAAAGGAAAAAAAAAAAAGCTTGAATTGCCATCATTAAGGAAGCAGTCGGTCACTTTTTTGTCACTTCATCACTCCACAAAATCCTGTTTAAGATTAACCCTTAAAGTTACAGCATCAAATTAATCCTAAAATGATTCCTTCGTACAGTATTCATGGTAACATTTTTTACATCTCTGCACTTACCCTTGGATGGATTCTTATTCGTATTCCGCGTATGCTTTCTGAATTTTTTATCAGTGCACCCATCGTTTTGTACAGTATGTGCCAGTGGATATTCAGCTGAATGTAAACTAAATTATAATGGAATTTTCTTATGGAGCACAAAAACATCATTCCAGATGATAACGAAACTACAGACGCACCGTATTAGTGCTGTCTTTCCTGGCATCAGCACTAGCATTAAAATAAACCTTACAGTAATTAATTATCTAATTAACTAGTAATTAAGCTTTAATAAAACACTCAAAACAACAGATTGAAGGGGGTTTTTTTTTTTCCGTTTTCATGGTAACAATATGCCGGCTCACATCACCCAGTCCAAAGTCATGCACTGTAGACTGACTGGCATCTCTAATTTGTCCGCAGTGTGAATAAGTGTGTGAGTGTGTGTGACATTGTGCCATGTGATGGGTGATGGCACCTGTCCAGGGTTTTCCTGGGACCCTGTGTAGGATAAGACAATGGATGGATGGATGGATGGATGGATGGAGGGTAACATAACTGTCCTGATGCTATAATCAAATGGATTTGTTGTTGTTGTTTTTTACAGTGAAAATTTGGAAAACAAGAAACACTCGAGATTGGGATACAGATCCAACACTAGCATCTGTCTCTGTCTCCTTCACTGGAATCTATTTCTTTCTTTCTTTCTTTCTTTCTTTCTTTCTTTCTTTCTTTCTTTCTTTCTTTCTTTCTTTCTTTCTTTCTTTCTTTCTTTCTTTCTTTCTTTCTTTCTTTCTCACTGTCTCACTATCTTTCTCATTGTGTGACTCATCTTATACCTGTCCTCTTACTTGATCTCTCTCTCTCTCTCTCTCTCTCTCTCTCTCTAAGCAAACACTGATAAAAAATGTCAGATGTGGAAACTCTGGAAAAGTGGGGAAATTTATTTACCTAGCATTATTAAAATTATTACATTCCTGATCCCACCCAAGCAACCCCCTCCCTTTTTCTCCCACAGACACACAGACACAGACACACACACATACACACACACACACGCACGCACGCACACACACGCATGCACGCACACACACACACACACACACACACACACACTATAAAGCAGGACCTGTTTTTAATTAAAAACGTACACCCGCTTCGGTTGGGATACGGCTACGAGGAAGTTGTTCCAGAATTTTTATTCTCTTGTAAAGGAAAAAAGTAAAAACATTAAAAACACACTTAGAAAGTGAGAAAAGTCCTGAAAGGAAATTTGCTGTCAGAGATCAGGAAATGTACATACAATACACTGTATACACAAGTGCAGTATCAGAAGCGTGAGGGCAGCTGGACTGGACAGATTCATTTCATTTAAAAAAAAATGTATTGGTTCCATGTGCATGATGACGTTCAGACTGAAAAACATTTAGCTGAAACTTTAAGCCTTAAGTGTTCTTTAGTTAGCCCTCCGGGGAGACCCTTAAGGAATCGGTGTAACTCTACAGAGTATTTCTCTATAACGTCGGCTTCTCTTTAGAGACGATAAGAACACTTAAGAGCTCACGAGGAACCCCTTTTTCCCTGAGAGGAGTATTCATTTATTGTGGAAAAAGAAACAAATGAAAAAACAATCTGAACGCAGGAAAATCTGGCTTAGGATTGCCTATACATGCTCACTGTATATGGTTTTATATAATGACGTGAGGATTTTAGAATATGGGATATAATATAATGTTGGGATGTAGTGCAGTACTACAACACAATACGATACTCAGCTATAAAAAAAGCTGATTCAAATGAATTAAAATATCATTTATACGTGTGTGTGAGTGAAAATAAAACGGCAACAAACATTTAAAAGCGTAATCCAAATGATATTGTGACAATGTAGAAGATTCAAATATCATCTTAATGTCATCTTAATATGTAAATAAAAGTATGTAAATATTCAAATAGGTTTTAAAAGGATGTATATATATATATATATATATATGGGGGGAGAGAAGGCTGGCCCGTGTGACCCGATCCAACAGATGAGCTACTGTTGCTCAAATTGCTGAAGAAGTTAATGCTGGTTCTGATAGAAAGGGGTCAGAATACACAGTGCATGAAGGGGGACCAACAGAATATTAGGCAGGTGGTCATAATGCTATGCCTGGCCAGTGTGTATAAAGAGCAGTGTGTCAGTGTGGACAGAGAGCAGATATATACATATATATATAAAATTATAGGCAGGCAAAAGATCAAAATGTAGACTTAAACAACAACAATGCTCCAACATGCTTGAGAATCGCTTTGTAATGACATCATGAAAGGTTTCACCACAATCCACCCCTCCCACACACAGAAATTCTCATCCAAGGTTTTCTATCTTTTTTTATTTGATCAAACTTTTGAAAAGGAGCTATCACAAGCTACCTAGCTCTCCACTAAGCCCTGCTTTCAATACCACACCCACACTGAAGAAAAAGAGCAAAGGGGACAAAGAGCAGATCGGTGGAGTGTACACACTCCTCGCTCCGGTACAAGCTTTCCACAGTCTCTCATAGCAAACATGGTGTTACATAAGCTCATCAGGTTTAGTCATGTCTCGTACTGTCCATACAGTGCAAACAAGCAGAGGTTCCTCAAGACAAAGACCAGCATACAAAGCAAATTTTTGTATTTTTCGTGTTTTTTTGTTTTTTTTAGTCTTATGAATGCTTAATGCTTAGCATGGGGTGACACAATGACTTCTGGTTGAACTTCTAATTCGAACCACTAACTTTAGAGTGCACCCCATTTAATGAACACATTCGACTGGCCGATCTGGCACGCCTCGGAAAGACTTCGCTGGCCAATAACCTTAAGCGCAGGCTGCTTGTGACTTTTCCCTCACCTCAATAAAAAGCAGGGTGATTGAATCAGCTCGAGGAGGTCAATAGACACGTGTTCATTTCCCAGAGTTTGCCTGAGCATGGTGGCCACTCAGAGCTCTGCTTGTCCTGCCTGACATTTATTGGATGAGAACCAAGTTATAGTTCTCTCTTTTCTCCACTGTTGTTGCTTTAGGGACCAATCATCCTGAGAGACATTTCTCTTTTTTCTCTTTCATGCATTTCAGTCTTTTTCCTACCTCACCACCTTTTATTCTCTTTTCGCCGCACTCTGCTTCACCGACATCAGTCTCCCTAGCTTTTCAGTTCTGTCCTTCAACTCAGCAATCTATCTCGTTTCTATATCTATTTTCTGACACATTCCTATGTTTTTCCTGCATAAATACATATCAATGGAACTGAAGCACATCCCGAATTGCTGCGTCTTTGCTGTAGAAGTATTTCATTCCTGAGATGCGATGCTGTTTCCAAGGACAGCGCAGAAGGTATGGAATCCCCCAGAGAGCTTAAAGCACACAGATGGATTCAGAGACACACACACACACACACACACACGAACCATCCCCCTCCAAATGCTTGCTTAAGATGCCATCAGGAAGTTTGATTAGAAGATGTTTTTTTAAGTCCATCTCTCCACTGAAAACATTTCTCTTTTAACTCCCTCTTAGGAATCACTACAAAGATCAGGTGATGGGGGCTTTTTTATCTGGCAGGAGACTGGAGAGGAATCTTAATGAATCTAGATGCTGCTGGCCCGTGCTTGATTTCATTTTCAAGGACTCGCGGGGCATTCTCAAAGCTTTTCCTGGCTGATAAAACAAAGCGACAGTTATTATGGAGAAGAGGTGCGGACAGCGACAGCTTATCAACTCCAACTTTTTCGCCTGTAGCTCTTCCAGGCACTGTTTCTTTTTTTTCCACTGTCCTGTGTGTCCAAGCAGTCTTAATCTTTGAGCCCCCTGGCCCCTCCCTGAGCCTGCGTCCAGGTGGAGCTTGATTCAGCCTCTGAGCTTGGTTTATCCCTAGATTTATTACACAGCTGCGGTCCTCAGAAAACACAGGAAACCGATGCAGACAGGCAGCACAGGCCTGTGCAATCAGAGAGGGATTATCTACATGGAGCCACTACTTTAAGAACGAGTGCTCTTAAGGAACACTCCTGTAGCTTGCCATTTTTCTAATATTAGAAAAAAGGGGTTAGCATGCAGGCGGGTCAGATAAAGAAGCAGCTCTGTCCCTAAAATCATCTACATGGGAGTGGATCTTATGAGGCTACATCAAGTTAAAACAGAAAAATGAATACGCTTCATTTTAGCTTTTTTTTTAGCCTAATCTCAAACTGGCATGTGCTTTCCAACAATAAAAGAGCCACAAATTAATTTCTGTTATAGGACCTAAAGAGTGCTGAGCTAGAACAAAGCACTGAGGACTGGACCGGGCATCATTTAGTTACCATGGCAACAACAAGTTACTTTCATGAGCATCATTAAAATAAGACATGAACAGTGCTGAGGGGATTTTGAAGATAATAAAGATAAAAAAATAGCTGTGAACCGGTGAACCGAGGAAGGAACAAGCGTTCTACTGCCCATGGCACTGAATTAAGTAAAAGATACATTGCTACAAACTTCACTCAGGAAGCTACAGTCATAATAAATACCTAAGACGATTATATTTATCTTTTGTCCTGAGCATCTGTATGATATTACACATTACATATTGTTTTGCTGTGTAGAGACACTGAAGAATTTTAATTAGGATAGCGACACATGTTTTCAACGCAAGTACTGCTAATCCTGAATGCTAAAAAAATTCCCACTGACCACACTGACATACTTTTGTTAATGCTCATTACAAAAAAGAACTTTTTTGCAGCTAGTATCTTCAGTCTCAAGCCGACCATGTGACGTCTTTTGTCACATTTCTGGCCAGAACATGGACGGACGGGGGTGATGTAATTGGCTCTCTGAGCTTCTTTGTACACACCGTAACCCCAGAGGTCTTGCTAGTGAGACTGACCAAAGTAAGTAGTCCTAATTACTAATTCTAAAACTTTTATGCTAGTTTAAATGCTAGGAAAACTGAGTTTGGGCAGCCACACACTCTGAATAATCAGCTACACGATAATATGCACTTGTAGTTCTGCATGATTTTTGTACGTTTAAGCTCTAATTTTGGGATGGCTCTTACTGGTTATCTGAAATATCTCCAACACCATGTTTGAAATAAATCGTGTAAAAAAAAAGTCACATTCAGGATGAGGCCAATTGAACAACGTGCACATTCTCAGAGCAATACACAGCGGAGGTGTAAAAACTACCACCAGTCATAACTGTTGAGGTCAAAGGGCAGTGCTCGGTTTCAAGTAGTGCTCCTGAACACACTGAACTTTTATAAAAACTGACCCAGACACAAGAGTAGAATAAAAACTAACACAGATGATGACCATTAAATAGCACTGCCCGATCAGGTCAAAAACACAGCAGAATGTGTGAGCACTCGCAGTCAGAGACAGAGAGCGGTTTGTTTCAGGACTGCCGGCTTGACCTCATGAACACAGGACAGCGCCTCGTGCCTTTACTACATGACCGTACAATCCATCAATCAGTGCGTCAGCTGACCTGGCATTCAACCCGAAAGGCGCGGAGTGTGAGACGCGTTTGTGATGTCTGAAACATTTCCCTCTTCCCTTGTTCTCCCTGCAGCTGCCCCTGGTGTGGCTTCACCCACGAGCAGTCCAGGGACTTTACACAGGACAGAAAAAGTGCCGTGTGTCCACTCTTACCCAACCCCTCACCCATGGGTTTCAGTTATTACCTGCTCGCACCTGCCTACACAGCCGGCATGTGGTTTATTCTTAGATCACTGGCAACATTCCTGTCTCTGGTCATTCAGGGGAAAGTGTGTTGGCCAGGCTGCATGGCTGCCCTAACCTTTCACTGAGCACAATGTCAGCAGAATAAAAATGCACCTGTTAGTGACACAGTAACACCTTTTCAAGCTGGCAAATGGGCAACCCGCTAAAGCTAGACAACAACACACACACACACACTGCTTTAGCACCTTCACACACACATGCACACACATGCACACACACACACACACACACAATAGCATTACATTCAGCTGCCACATTCAGAGCAATACATTTCACAACAGGTGGGATCTACCTAGCAAGTACACTCAAAATATCATAAAGAAATCGTGAGAGGAATTAAAGCTGCTGAATCTCATGATTTAAAATCAATATTGTGTTGAATAGACGTTCTGCACATATCCCCAGAGTTTTTATAATGTACAATAAGAAGTAGTCTTTAATATATTAAGTCTATAATTTTCTGTGTTAATGAATGTACCTAATTGTAATATGCATAATTAACATATTTATAATTAACAATGATTATAAATGTGATTATTATAAATATTTTTCCACATTTTTTTTTTACCAAGTAGACCTAAATATCATAATTTATTTATCATAATAGTCTTCAGGTTTTGTTATGATTTTATATTTTCTCAGCTCTAATCATAAACAAACGCTTTGAGCTTCGAATCCCGGTGCTCTGAGCAGGCGGCTGTGTTAAGCTCCCACTTGATTTCAATATGTTTCATCAAGCCTACAATTAATAATGTACAGAAAGTGGGAGAGAGGCAGAGGAAGGGAGGCATGGAGAGCTACACAGAGAGAAAACAAAGCTCTGCAGAGAGCCATCACTTTTCCTCTGAGTCTGAGCAGGAGACCACACAGCGAGCAGGGAATATATTAGACACAGGGCAGCTCACGTAATAAAGTTAATGAAAGCCAAATAACATCGGCAGCAAACTTAGTGTATTGGCTGAGCGACTGAGAAAACCCAGCTACACAAATTCATTTGAGTGTGTGTGTGTGTGTGTGTGTGTGTGCATGTGTGTGTGTGTGTGTGCATGTGTGCGTGTATAACTTCAGTAGAACATTAGAAACATTCTACTGAAGTTATACCCACACACACGGACACACACGTAAACAGATCACTACTAAAAACTGCATTCTAAAATTACAAAGGATACAATAGCTGTTTTAAAATGTTAGAAATATTTTCAGAATTTTTAGCATTTATTTAGTATCTTTGCTTTAGCTCAAACCCATCAGTGTTCCACCTTCAATGGAAGAGAAAAGACTCCTGGAACATCTGACCTTTTTGTACGAAGGAGTTCAAGTGGTCAATATCAGAACGCTGCTAATATCTTGAATGCTGAATCGTATAAAATTTGAATAAGATTTCCAGAAAGCTAGATTCATAATGTGGTCTCAGAGTGTAGCATTAGATATTAGATATACACAGAAACGAGAATGCATTTCATTTCGAAGGTATGGACATGTTCAATATTCAAGTGGCACCTGAAAAGAAAGGTGAGATGATGGTTTGAACACAATCAACTTAAGTGACCTCATTATAAACACACCATGAGGGAAAATAATCTGTACACTCAACCGCGGACATGAATGAGCCCATGTTTCTGCAGTGAGAGTGTGTGTGGCGGCATAGAAAGAGCATGAAGTCAGAATTTTTCCCTTTAATAAAGTGTGTGAGGAAAAACAGCAGAATTATCAGTGATCCCCAAGGCAGAGAAGCTTCATGGTGCTTGTTTGTCATTGCATGGCTGGGGAGGAGTTACAGTCTATTTGTTTTTTGTTTTTTTTGTTTTTTTTCAGCTTGATGCTATAGTAATTCTGGACTAGAAAAAAATTGCAAGGTTTATCCTTAAAATCCTCATTCAGCACAGGAGGGGTGTAAGAGAAAGCAGAACGCTTACGAATTTTACCTTGGTAAAAAAGCCTTGGTAAATTTAGCGTTCTTTATCTATTCTAAGTTTCCTATTCTTGTATCCTCCCACTTGCCCTTCATATGCACAGCTGCAGGGAAAGGAATGAAACAGCGGAAAGTCATAAATCAGCCTCTGAGGATTAAGTGAAACATTAGCGTTTAAAAAAAGGGACATTACAGGATCATCTGTAGCAGAGGGTCACATAGCGAGCGGAGAAGTTTGGAGTAGATCGCTTTTGTAGCAACGGATAAGCTCTTTAATACCTTCCGCTTCCCTCCACTTGCTCAGTAATGTAACCGCCGCTTGTTGAACCAAGGCTTAATCTCAGGCCTTTAAAGTTTAAGCTAATAGACACAGGTATCAAGTTGACCCAAAACTGCAAGACACCTCTTTCTGAGTGCAGCTTATTTTTATTGTTTTCGGTATAAGATGTCAGTAATAGAGTTTAGACCATGAGAGTGTAACAAATTCATTTTCCGTGAACGGTATATTGTTGACCTGGAACGTTTTAGAGCCTAGTTATAAAATAAAAATGGATTCTCAATGTCTGTCTTTGAAAATGTTTTGAATTTGTGTTATATAACTGTCTGGATAATGCCATTATTATTGTTCATGGGTTATCACCATGAAAAATGCTCCACTATTCCTTTGTGTTTCGCAATTTCGTTTCTTATTATAGATCTGCCTACAGAGGGAAAAGGCTATAGTTATGCTAATTTATGTCTCTCTTCAGTCGACACAAATCAAACTATTTACATGGCCACTGCACCCTTACTGTGCTTATTTTTTTCACAAAACCAGACCAGTCTGACATATTCATAAATGCTAAGTATGCAACCTTTCCCTAATTAGATGTGTGGAAGATAAGTACATAAGTACAAAGCAAAGCAAGGGGGGAAAAAAAAGAGCCACACTTACTGGCTACTTCCAGTGAAGCGTTGTGGCTGACCGCTTCCCCCAGGTAGTTCCTGGCCACACAGACGTAGCTGCCGTCGTCGGGTTTGCTGCGGCGGCCGTGCACGATGCGCAGGAAGAAGAGCGAGCCGCTGGGAAGGAGCATACGGTGCGAGCGCGGGTTGTCCCTGTCCGTCTCCACGCGCTCACCGTCTTTATACCACTCAACAGTGGGTGCAGGACGGCCCTCGGCCTTACAGTTCAGCGTGGCCGGCTCACCCTTCGACACAATCAGGTCTGACGGGTGCTCCACAATCCGTGGGGGATAGTCCTCCTGACGGAGACGAGATCCTGGGAATAACAAAAAATGACACAATTAGTAAAAATGACACAATTAGTAAACTCAATATATGGTGCGACTATGATACACTGTGTGATACAGCTGCTGTCCAGAATATTATAGATTTAAACACCACAGAGGAATCCTGGGAGTAAAAGAAAGTATTACTAAAAATATATTACTTTTAATATGTAGCCTTAGTATAAATATATTATTTTAGTGGTACTGTAAATAATAAAAATGTCTTTTAACTTCATTTTTATTGTAAAATCACATAGTACACCTAAAAAAAAACTTAGCAACATTAGCTAAGTAAAGCTAGCTACCTAAACAAAACAAATCTCTGCTCTAATGTTGCCATCGCGGTAGTTAGCTTAGTAGCAGAGGTTAGTAACTAGTGAGGTTTGCTAACAAGTTTGAAATCTGCTCTATTTCTCCAAACTGATCGTGTGAGACTTAGCAATGGCTACCTGTGAGCAAACATCCTCTGGAATAATATTTCCTGGACTCGTTCTGCTTGTGTGTTGTTTTTAATCTCTGTAAATTTGTCTAATTTCACACTTAAGTCCACATCTTGTCCTGCCGTGTTCAGGTTGAAACAGCTTTATTAGCCTACTCTTTGGTCAGGAATTCAATAAAAAAAAAAAACACTATTACCATTACCATTAGCTAGCCTTTATCTTTACAATAACACACAAGCTAAGTCTACAACTTAGCTAACATGAGCATGTGTCCATTAAAAGAATACAGAAATCCTGCAACAGCTGAGCTAATCCAGTCAGATTTACTTGTGTGTTTACGCTCACTGAGGAAAAAAGTTACACAAAACAGAGGTCCTTACATTCTCCATCACATACACGTTGTCTAAATGAGTCTACATTTATTCACGCTTATGTTCTCAAGAACATTCTTATGAGCTTATTTTTATTTAGACAACTTTGCATGACATTACTGTGTGCATGTGAAGGCCTGTGTGACGGTTCAGAAATAAGACTCGCAAATCGTTTTCACTGACTGATCTTTTTTTCCTCCGTCCAGTCAGCAGCTGGATTAATAAAGACCCCCACTTTTTGTTTTTACCAGCAGACTCATATTTTATTCTGCCAACTTATTTTCAATCAGTATGAATAAATGAATTATTCTATCTCCACAAGTCTGATATAAAGTGAGTCAGGACTCTGTCGGCTTTCAGTGTGAGATGTTTTTAGTTCTGTTGGATAACCTCACAGAATTTCAGTGGCTGAAGATAAACACCTTCAAATGCTTATGAACAAGCACTCGGGGCGTCTCAGAGAGCAGAGAGGGTTTGATATCAACATTTACTTTGAAGGAACATTTGTGTGGCTTTTTGGAACTTTCCTATGAACACATTATCTCTAGTAGGCTAAATAAAAACTAAAATACTGAAGAAAAGCAATAAATTCTTAAAGTGTCTTCTTTCATAAGAGTCATTAATCACCCCTGTGGAGTCTGACATGGCAAAGAAATTCAATGCTGAATATGAAAACACAAAAAACAGGCCTCTTTCGAGTTCATTTAGATGTTTTTCTGAATACGTCGCGTGTCCTTCAGCTGTTGCATCGTCATATTTTCCGTTGCTAATGTGTGCTACTTTCTATAATGCCTCAACAAGCATTCCTTGACTATATAATATAATTCCACACCCTACAGACTACATAATAATCTCCTGAGCTAGATGACCTGATACACACACGCTCATTTCAGACTACACTTATATACAAAAAAAAGAGCACTGTCTGTCTCTGCTGTCAGTCACACACCGCACGCCCAGCGTTATCGCAAAAAAAAAAAAAAAAAGGCGGGCCTAATTGGAAGCACATCACAAAAACTCATTTACGCAGCCTCCTACCATCGCAGGGATCCCTCCCTCCCCCGAATGCTGAGGGAGCGTGTTTCTGACACACACTCATGCCCAGAGGTGCTCGGAGAAGCTACCAAATTAATCATGTCAACTCAAACCCATCGCCTCCTCACATTTTCCGATTAGATTAATTAAGTTATGTCTGTCTTTTCCACACACACACACACACACACACACTTGCACACTTCAACTCACTTATACATACCAACAGTCACTCTTTAATACCACCCGCATTGCGTGATAAGCTAGTAAAGCGAACTGCGAAAATGTGCATAGCTCATCCCTTTCCATTTAATTAGATTTATTAGTCGTGGTTACATGGATATTTTTTCTTTTATCGACCACAATCGTGTTAAACATCTTAATTAAGTTTGGTTATGAATATGAAATTCGAACACGCAGATGCCGAAAAAGGCCCTGGAGACCTCTCTGAGAGCCAATAACAGTAAAAGGATTGGCTAAAATGACAGTGAGTGAGGATTTATGAGAGGATCTTTCTTTTGTCTTGTGCCAATCGTTCAAGACAAAAAGGTCTCTTGTTAAAGCACGGGGTTACATCTGTGCTATCGGATTTCCCTGGACTTTCAGCGTGACTGTCTGGATAATAAGGCTGCACAAGGTGCCAAAGACAATCTTTTCTTGCAATCACAGAGTAGCAGGGCCAGCAAAGAGGGGATGTGAGACGAGTTTTTTTCCTCGGTGTGCTTGAGCGAGCTTTGTATTTTTCCACAGTCAGGAGTTTGAGACTCTACCTCTATCCAGACAAGGCGTGATGGTGCCTCGGCCCTGTTAATCATGCACCGTTTGAGAAGAGCCTACGTTAAAGTTCTACAATTGTGCGATGACTTCTACCGAATTCTTTAAATTTTAAAATCTGTTTTATTAAAATACCAACTGGTTTACCAAGTAATTTGCTGCCAAATTATTTCCTCTCTCTAGCAGAAGAACAAGGATTTGCTTTAAAGTGTTGCGCAAAAAAATTCTGCAGAAAAGCTGCAGAGGGTTGCACTTTTCTTTTCCTCCTCCCAGTGAGAAATGGCACTGGGTTCATCTCTGAAGATTAATTATGACACTGGAGTAGTAGCGGCTACGGCAGCCCACATGGACCAGGCTCCACGCAGCCAGGCTCCGGATCCCAACCCTGCGCATCATCCATCACCATCCAGGCAACTGCCGACTCTGCTGCCCAGTCCCTCCACCCGAGGCTGGTGCGTGTTGCAATCCATTACTATCTTTCAAGTATGCGTATGCATAGTAGGCTGTAGCTACATCCAGAATCAGGTCACTCCATGTGTGTGCCAGTTCCTGGCCTCGATATAGCGTATAGATTTGCTAAGTGAGAATTAGCCAGCTTTTCTAGGACACATTTCAAATGGAAGTGTGTTATTTCTTTCAAAGAAGCCACATAATGTTAAAAAGGCCATCTGTATCTCAGGTATTTAGTACTTCACGATAACTACATCAGGTTTTGGTGTGATTGGCACAGATTCAATATCTAGTATAGGTGTGATAACAGAAAAAAAATCCAGTGTCTTAACAAATTTAGCCTTAAATACTTAACTAGCATTACCTTTAGTGGTATCATGCCATCTCAATTAAATAAAAATTAATTCCCATCACATTTATTTGATTTCCATTTTTAATTTTTCTTAAAGAAAAAGTTCTATTATTTATTTATTTATTTATTTATTATTGTTGATTTATTTATTATTGTTGATTTATTTATTTATTTATTTATTTATTTATTTATTTATTTATTTATATAATTGTAGGCATTTTGCTTTTTTTTTAAAAAAAAACAAAAAACTACAATAACCCTGGAGGTTCTTAAACCCGTTAATTACACAGTAAAACTGCATTCGATCCAGATTTTATAGCACAATTCATGACCACTGGAACTGAGCCGAAGCAGCGATTAGTGTGTATTGGAACATCGTGTTTAGGTTCTTGTGCAACTGGAAGAAGGACATGTAGCAAAATAACCGTCATGTAAAGTAATTATATTCACATTCACACAAAACTATCTTTTGGACCCCAAATAAAACAAGTTCTTTGTTTCACTACGAGAGCATAAAGCTTGCCAAAATCTCCCATATGTAGAAGGTAAATCCCCCGAATGCAGTTTCTCTGAGGCAGAACATCCTTCCAGCCGCAGCCCATCTGTTTTACTGCTCTTAACATCCGTACATGGCTGTACATGGAGGATGTAGGTGCTCTTAACAGCTGGACAAATACACTTCCAACCATTGGTTGTATGAGTGTGTGTGTGTGTGTGTATGTGTGTGGGTGTGGGTGGATGTAGAAAAAGATCCCACACTGGGACAAAAAACTTTGTGCAATGTGAAAGGAATCTCTGAATAAAAGACAGGATCCAGATGATCTTGGAAGAGTGAGCAAAAGAGGGGGAAAGATTACCCCCGCTAGGTAATTGCTCCCATTTGCCTTCTTGTACCTGCTTTAACTGCGCTGAGGAGAAGGAAGCCACAATGCTGGGGGCTTTAATGTGGCTGTACAGAGGAAGCTAAATGACCACGACTGAGGAAGTGGTCAATATCTGCTAACTAAAGAAGTTTGACTTCAGTAGTGGGGTAATTCTGAAAAGAGACCTCCCTCAGAACCTGAAACTCATATGTGTGTGTGTGTGTGTGTGTGTGTGACATCATCAGAGACATGACCCAAGTCCTGCTGTTATTCCATTACTGGTATTTATCAGCTTCTCTTTTCAGAGAAAAAAATCTGTCCAAATTAGCTCTTGGTATAAAGGAAAGGCCAAACTGTGCTGGTGTGAACGCTTTCATGTGACAGTTTAAAAAATCATTAAAGACTGTAGTGTGTTAATGTGTGGAATATGTTAGAGGCTATGTGAAGGCTGGGGTGATGGGAACAGCTTAGTGGAAGGAAGAACAGATCAATAGACAGATGTTTCCAGTCAGTCATCCAACTGGTTCATACACACACACACACACACACACACAAGATAGTCTCCCTTTCCTCATAAGGACCTAATAATGATGAACTTTTTTTTTTAATAATTCTGCAGATTATTTTTGTTATCCTCATGGGGACCGGTCAAACGTTCCTTCAATGTCAATTGAGTCATTTGAGGACTCAGGAGACCATTATATCAATTAAGTGCTTTTAGCTCCAAAAATTTAAGCAATAAACAAATAGCAGCGTAAAGAAGTTTGTGACAAAGACAAAATGGCAGCAACACAACTTTCTAGCCAACACATGGAAAAAAAACCCCTCATATTTCATTTAAATTGTGATTAAGGTGGGGAGCGGAGATAATGTGTGGCCAGCTTGTGCGAGAGGAGGAGGGACCTGGCTCAGCACTGGGCTTGTTGTCTTCCTTGTTTTAATTGTGTTGGTCCCGTGCCTGGGGGGGATGCGTGCACATGCAGGGGGATGGTATCTCTCTGCTACAGGTGAGCCCCTCTGTGCCCGTCTGCCCAGAGAATGAGCGCACGTCTTATCTCCAAAGAGCCAGCAGTTTAGACACACATGCCTGCATGCAGGCGAGCACACACACACACACACACACACACACACACACACACTCACTCTGTCTCTCTTTCTCTCTCTCTCTCTCTCTCTCACTCTCAGATGCTTCAGACACATGTACATTTAGGAACACATGCTTACACACACACACACACACACACACAGCAGAAAGATGCCACCCACCATGCACACAATATAGATACATATACAATTATTAACACTAACAATTCATCTGCAGATATTTTACAGAAAATTACATTTATTTCATCCTCCTCCACAAGCGCCAAGTTTACACAGATGAAAATCAATTCCCTAACAAGGCTGCAATTGCCTTTTAATTAGACATAATTAGACATAACTACTTTCTAATTGTGCATCATTAATGGATGTCACATTCTCTAGAAAGAATGTTCACCCCAGATTACAGAAAATGCATTCAGCATAAACAGGGATGGGGGTTTTTTTTATGGTGTTTAAGCTCTAAAGTTTTCATATAAGAAACATTTGTTGTACAAGATCTTTGCAGGAACATTTAAAAAAAATGTAATGCTGAAACGTTCCCTAGAACAATGAGATAACTTAATAGACTGAACTGTCATGGCGCAAACGTTCCTGTTATGTTCATTGTAATTGTTAGAACTATAATTATTAGGTCAGGTTGTGAACTTGAAGGAACGTTAGCCATACAACTGCAAAAATTAGGACAAAGGTACGTCCAAGTGTCAGATCTGATCCGGAGCGTTTCATCGGCTAATGGATCAATAATCACAAAGTGGAAGCAGCACCCAGACTAACCATTACTTGACATATCTACAGTCTGGAGTACATTTGCTCTTTCATCCACATTAGCATGGTCTTTCCCTGTAGCACCAGGGTGTATTAATGGGTGGCAAAAAAGAAGCCATTACTCAAAGAGAACCATATGAAAGTATGTCTGGATTTCACCAGAAAGCCCAAGAGTGACCCAGTTCCGATGTGGGAAAATGTTATTCTGTCAGATGAGATCAAGATTAACTTTCTAGGCCAGAAATGAAAGCATTATGTGTGTCACAAACCGAACACAGAGCGAGCAGTGAAGTGTGGTGGTGGTAGGATCACGCTGTGGAAGTGCTTAAAGAAGAATGAAGCGAAATAAAGGAAAAATACTGCTAGAGATTTTGCTTGTGCTACTAAAGTGATTCTTGTATTTTTTATTATTTGGCAAGACAAATATTCGGGAACGAATCAACTCCCAAACAACGCTTAACCTGAATGGTTTAAAGATGTTTGATGCGCCACATGGCCAAGTGTGTTTTATCATGGATCTGGAGCCTTTCCCAGGACCGCTGAATATGAGGTTTGAATACACTTGGAATGAGCACCACACACACACACACACACACACTTAAAGATTTAAAGACTTTTTATGTCTTGGAAATTGCTATGAACAACTTATTTAACATTTTAGAAAGTCTAATATAACCGTTTATGATACTAAAAAAATCCTGATTACAAAATACGTATATCATTTCTGATATTTTACCACGTACTTTATATACACACAGTGTTCAGAGTGAGAGGTAAAGCGCAGGATGCTGTAGGTTGAACAGGATGCAGGAGGCAGAGGCTATGTTCAGGACCAAACATGAGTGACTGAGTATTATATCAGCCCCTCTTAGGACCACATGAGTGCATCTACCCTTGCACCTACTGGTTTTCAATATAAACACATTTATCCGTTATACCCCTGTCAGAGTGTGTGTGTGTGCCCACATGAAAGCCATGAATTTGTCTCCCCAGTGCACAAGCTGAGAGCTGGGTTGTCTGTGTAGCAAGGTTGGTGGTCTGCAATCCACTTCACAAACCATCCCGAGGAGGAGGAGGAGGAGGTCTCAGTTCTCCCAACAATTTGCTTTGGCGTTAGGACGGGGTGTGTAAACATCACACGAGATGAAGTATCAACCACTAAAAAATGAAAACCACAGCAATTTGGGCTTACTCACACTGCAGCCCCTTTGTGTAAAAGAACCCCAACAGGTAAATAAGCTCACACGCATGCACACAATGAGATGCGAAAGCTGATCTGATGCTAAAGAGTTCCATTCACTGACAAACCTGCGCATAATATTACATGGATTTGGCAGAGGTTCACAGCCCACTTTAAAAGCACTCTTGAAACAATGCACACAACTGTGTCGGCTCGTCTTCCTCTCTGATGGGAATGTTCCGACCCACATCTCACCTTCAGGCATTGGCCGTGGCGACGGGAGCGTGCCCTGACAGTATCCTGCTGCTGGGCTCAGCCAATCAGAGCAGCCGGGGATGATTAAGAGCGATGTCAGACTGGGGTGACAAGGGGATTACCTGTGTTCTCAGTGTCCACAATGCTGATACTGCCTCCGAGGAGAAAGGACTGTAATCTATCCATTCCCTCCACTCCCACTCCCAACCCCACCTACACACACACTTACACAACTACGTGTGCAAACAACAAATGCTCCTGACCACTAGTGAGAACATTATAAAGGCTAGTAGCAATAAATCCCAAGCCTCATTTCGACCTTTCAAACATACGTATTCTCGCTGAGACGATTTCTTCTACACATGTAGCACCTTCAGCACTTATATAGTTGACACTATCTGACACAGTTGCTGTATTCTGAACACCAGCTAGCTTTAAGATCTTCTGACAGATATTGACAAAAAAAAACAGGCCATGCTACACTGACATGCTTGTTAAAAACAATACCATTTGTCTGTTAAAAATAAAAAAATCAGCAAGGAATTTTTTCTTGATCCTGGATTAGAGCACTCAGTTTTAATGACCTGAAAGAGATCGAACCAGCTTGGGGTTGTTGTTGCTGCTGTGCCTTTTAATAAGATCGCTTGTCGGTGGCGCACCACTGCAGCGGTAAGCAAGGACTCTCGGGAAATGAGAAAATTTGAGAAAACAAGGATGAGCCGGTCGCACTTCTGCCCTGAGGCAGGTTATGAATTTAAACTTTGACGCAGGGAGTCCAAGAAAGCACAATTAACCCTGCTTTCTGACTGGAGTGGATGCCATTTATTTCAATCTAAGGGACACTAGCCAATTATAAACTTGTGTTAGCTTACTTCCGTGGAATATAGCGGCTATATATTCTGGAGGAAGCACAAGGTAGTAGACTGAGCTAGTGGGTAGACTTTGCCAAAGACTAGCTCGGAGAAAGAGGTTGTAAAAATCCCACCATACCTTCCTGTAAATAATTTGGCTTGAGTCTAAAAGCCAGAGGCACTTAGACAGCGGCATCAAGGAGATGTAAACATAAACAAATCAACTAAGCTCTGCTACATCTGCAATGCCTCATGACGCAATCACCAGTAATTGATTATGTCTACTGGCTATGCGTCATATGGATGGAATGCTCCAAAACCTGAGAAGGAATAACATTAAGAACGTCTCGAAGAGGCCCTGGCACCCTGTACTTAAAGCACATGAGCTCATTCCCTAGAGAGTGTTTACAGGAAGCACGCTCAAATGGGAACGAGGATTTGGAAAGGGGAAAAAAAGCACATTGGTAACTAAGGGAAAGATTTCAATGGCTCAGTCAGCACAAATAGTGAAAGACCCTGCACACTCAGCACTGACGGCCATTACAGAGGAGAGCTGTTAAAACTCAAGAGGACGGAAAGCGGAGGAGTGAACCAGCCCTGCCTTTTTTATCTCTCTTCTCCTCTCCACCTTGTTCTTTGCCAAGTCTTCTAATGACTTCTCATAAGCGAAGCCTCAGCAAAAAAAAACATCAAAGTCCTTTCAATCGCTGATTAATATTGAATGCTGCAATGCTCATGCTCATCAGGAAACACTGTGCATCAGTCTTCACGTGAAATTTCACTTGCTTTGCTAATATCCGTGCTCGTGTCAAAATGTGTGCCAGAGAATGTTAATAGTCCTTTCTAATGAGAGCAAATAAAAATGCTTTATTTTACACCCAAGGTCAAGAGCATTAGGTTCATACGCTGGAAACCGGGCCGGGAGAATTCCTCAAATTGCTTCACAGACTATAAAAAAGGACAGCCCAAGTCTATCATTCGCACAGGTATGAGGATGGAATGAGGCGGATGATTTGGTGTCTGGATGAGTTGAATGATTAGATGTGGGCTGTGTAAAGTGCCTAACTACCTAATAGAACAAAAAGTGCCAAAGGAAAAATATGAATAGAAGATTTCTTTTCTGGAGTTTAAATTTAGATGCAAAAGGGAGTACTCAGGCTCCTAAAAAGTGTTCAGAGAACAGAAAACTGCAATGAGGAGGATGGGAGCCCATGCTCTCTGAGGATATAAAAGAATCATGTGCTAGTCTTCACCCTCAACCGATTGTAGCTCATTGCTGTTATGTGATACAGGATAACTAGCTAACAGGAATGATCAAATTACCAGAAGAAAAAGAGCTTGAAACAGACAAATCTTCTAAGAAAAAGCATTTTTTTGTTAAATACCTCTTGGACTTTCATCGCTCCTATAAGAACCAGAAAAGCAAACAGACACGTCTTTAACGCTGTGACCATTCCAAGTGCGGTGTCTCGCCAATGGTGAGGAGAAATACTTCATTCTGATGCTACAAAGGTACAAAGGTACTCGATAAAACGATCAGCTCTCGGTTTCTCCAGTGTACAGCTCATTTACTTTCTGTCTCCAACTCTTATGTATTTATCTGTACACAAAACACTGTTGTAGCTGCAGTGGGTGCAGCAAATTATGAGCTATTGAACAAGACAAGACCACACACAGCTTACTAGGGGACACATTTTTAAATGTCAAAAAATGGTCAAAAAAAAAAGCTTATTAAATTGGGCTAGGTCTCGAGGCGGGCCTGCGTGTGTGATTACAGATGTCGCTTTATGAGCGTGCATGTGGTGCTGAACTACTTTTATTTCAAACCCCCTGCCTTAATTGCTGAGTTGGTAGCAACAAGGAAACAACGAGCTTCTCTCATTCCATCTATCTCCCTGTTCTTTGGGGTTGTGTGAAACAGGCCAGGGCACAGACACTGCACATGAACCCTATTTACAGAACAGCATGAGCAGAAATCCCTTTTATACATTAACCCCCTACAACCACTTTCCCTGTTCCTGTTCCTGGTCCTTCCTTTCCTCCTGTGTTTTACAGCATGCCACCCAGGCCATCTCCATAAAGAGTGTGTAGAATCAGGATAAATGGCCAGACTCCAGGATGGTATTGACCCGAATGGGAATTAAATGGGATCATAAATTTATGGTGGCTGGGCTATTCCGAGAGAGAGAGAGGGAGACAGAGAGAGAGGGAGCTTATTTCAAGGCATGGATGGCAGGCGGGCAACAAAAACACTGAAGCGGCTAAGAGGAATAGATGGAACACTGGAGAGGAAGAACGGAGGCCTAGAACAGATTTTACAAGACAATATAAATATTTGGAGGGGGAAATTAAGAGCCACCCAAATGCTGCCAAAGGCTTCCTTTTCTGGAGACATCCACAGAGGTGCATTCATTAAAAAAAAAATACATTTCCTACCTTTTTTGGTTGGCCTGACATGCTCTTAGCTCTACCTTGAATTGTTTATAACTGGAATTCATTACATTAGAGAGAGACTAGCTTCTCCTTAGAGGTTAGACATGAATGTCAGTATATCAAAAACATACTCTCAAGACTTGACCTTTCATTTTCCTTCCTATCATTTCATTAAATACAGATTTATCTGTAACCCTAGAATAAAAATATGTCCATCAATACTGACGTTAAATAGTCCTAAAACCATACCTTTACCACTATATATCTAAGCCATATGTCAAGCTTTTTTTTCTCCATTGCACATATGAGTAAAGTTAAGTGATCTCTCTTTGAAATGTCTGACGTTGACCAGGACATGACAGATGAGAAATCATATTGTGAAATCTAAATAAAAGCAAGCCCTGATCTGCTCCCTTTTAGCACCGAATTTAAATGCCGGATGCTTGAAAGAGATTTTTTGCATGATAGTGCACTGGATCAGATTATGCCTCTCTGCAAGTCAGTTTAGCTGGTAGGGATTATATTCTAATCCCTTTGGTCTTTCTCAAGAGGGGAGAGTCGTAAAGACCCTCGCCCCGTCCTCATGAATGTCTCCTCCTCCTCCTCTTCCTATTGTTCAAAGCCACAAAGAATCCCCCCTCCCTGAGCTGCACATCTGCAAAACAATTTCTCCTTTTTAGCTCCTTAATACCAAAAGTGTAAAGAGGGGGTGAGGAAATTAAGGCTCACCGGGTGATAAACGTTGTCAGGAAAGGCTACAATGGCTATTAGTTCACTGAAGTGAAGAATCTTCTTCTTTTGTCCCGGGCTTGCATAATTACCTGATCACTTTCTAAAGACACTGAGCTAATATCAATCAGGAACCTTTCCAGTGACAGTATGGCATTTCCTAAAACATCTTCCATGCTTCAGTGTTCATGCTTCGTGTGCAGAAGGCCCTTAGGTTTGTGTACACTCTCCGAGGTAGAGGTTCTCTGTAGGTGAACACTCAGGTTTTAATGTGGGCCAAATAGAGTAATAAAAATCCAGGATGTGGGCAGTCCACTAAATTTCCCCCACTAGAGCTATCGTCAGAGCCTTTTTTCTGTTTGGAGCACACTTGCACTGAAGGTGAGCTAAAACTTGGCTTGGCAGCACAATATGTCAGGGAGAATAATGACAAAAGGATCTTCGTCTGGATCCACGTGGAGTTTGTACACATTATCTGTTAATCCTTTGCCAAGATCTCATACCAGTTCGTACCATTATATCTCCGCACTCTTTCTCTTGAGAGGAGAAATGTCAGAGGTGGTGGCAGTGGTCAGACCGCTCCATCGTGAGCCCCTAGCTAACCCAGTGCTCTCTCTCTTCCCCAAGCAATTTCCACTGATGAGGTAAGGTTTCAGTTTCAGAAAGTCACAAAGGCATCAGATTCAGCCTAAAGTAGCAGGTTTGAGGCCATGCACGGTAGAAAAGGTCTGGCACTGAGCCACGTGCTTGGCTCATTACACAGATCTTGCTTCGCTTCTTTGAAGGGAGACAGAGTCGGACTGAAACTTGGCCCTGGCTCAGACTCTGGGGACACGTTTCTCTTGGTGAGGATGATGGTGATGATGATCATGTGCACATCTAATCCTCAGCAGATCATCCATCAGCCATGCAATGAATAGGAAAAGAGTGTCTCACATAACACTCTGATGTGTACGCCGCTGTGGGGGTGTCGGAAGAGGGGGGCAATCTGGACCGTTTCAGATTCTTTCAGAGACGCTGAACTAAACCGGCAAACACATCTGCTCATCATAACTCTGGCACCAAAAGCTTTAACTCTCTCTCTTGATAATACACATCTCTGTTGCTCTCTCTCTCTCTCTCTCTCTCTCTCTCTCTCTCGCTCATTAGACAAGTGGAGATAGTGCGTTCAGGGTAAGCAATGAGTGCTTACACTGATAAGACGAGCTCCATTACAAGGTCAACTGCTGGTTAATTAAGCGGAGGAGCACTGGGGGATGCCTGGCACAGTAACAAGGTTAGCCCAGGGCCAAGGTTTAAAGACAGGCGCTGACGGAGCTCCATCGACTCAACAACACTCATTCAGTCAGGCATCCGACACTGTAAACCTGATCTTTCTGAGGGAGTGATTGAGGCAGAACAGGTGTGCGCTCTGCACAGCTGGATCTCTGTCCCCTCGTATGTCCGATGGATCATGCACGAGTTCGGAAATGAGACAGCACATTTTTAATCCAAAGTCTCATTAGACCATCCAGTCCTGACACTGAAACATTTGCTCCCGATCGGCTCATCTTCTTTACGTACCCAAGCCAAAACGATACAAACAAATTATTTCCTGGTGGACAGAAAGACTGAAAATTAGGCAGGAAATTATTTATAATCCTCCTAATAATCCCAATTAGGCAGTCACAGCAACTGCAAGCAAGAAAATAAGAAGACCTTTTTTTCCCCCTTCGAAGTCTCTAAACGTTCATTTAATTAGGATGATTACTCAGAGTCTTCAGCGCACTCCTTTGAAACTACTACTTTGAGTCTCTAGTCAGATTTGCATGAATATGAAACAGGAAGTTGGATTTCTATTAATACCCAGAAGCTCAGTGTGCTGATATCAGCTGTTTGGCTTACTATAAATGAGAAACTATCATTATAAACGAATTACGTCCATAAATTGAATAACCTCTTAAACACGCCATGTTTCCTTCCCATACTCAGCTGCATCTTGCACAGAGTAAAGTTCTGGTTAAATATCAAAGCGCATTAATTTGATTTCGACATGGAAATAAAACATTCCTCTCTCATCTCTCTTGTCTCTGCTTTCAAAGGTGAGTCCCATTCTTCAGGGGTACAAAGTCAAAGTGGAGGGACAGGGTGAGGAGCTTCCATTCCACACAATTATCTGATCCAGTGGAGCCTTCAGATTTCCTCATTACACACACTTATCACTGGATCCCAGCCCAGAGCCTTACAGCTATCACCTAATAATAGTTCAGCATATTAAGGCAAATTAACTTCATTTCAGCCTCTTTTTAGAGACGGTCGCTCATGGGAAAGCTGTTCATTAGGGTTCAGCCTTCCCTTGAAGCCTTCAATTGTTTATCTGATCAGTCACTAATGACTGAGTGAAGAGGGGGGTGGGGGTGGGGTTGGGGGTGGTGTTGAAAGAAAGGCTGAACTTGGGAGGTGGAGCCTGTCTTTAACACGTTTTAAGATTTCACATCCTTATCCGACTTAATCTCTCCTTCAATTAAAGACTTGAATAATACGTGCATGTATGTGTACGTGAGTCTGCGTGTATAACCCGAGAGTGTGTAGGCCCTAGTTCCACAAACGTCGACTTTAGGAATGGTACGAATTCTGGTGAACGTTTGACCGAACAAGCGCACTCTAGTCTGTTTGCCTACCTGCAAGTGATCGATCGCCGTTTCACCTCATCAATCAATAGGCACCTTGACACTAGCACAAAGGTTTACATGGAGCTAAATGGATATCTGTGACCTTTGATCCCTCCAGATTCTGACATTTTAGGCACGACCTTTGAGCTGACACAGCTCAGCTTCATGAGCCACATAAACAGATATAAGTAAAAAAAAAAACTCTCGGTGGTGTGGTGTGGTGTGGTGTGGTGTGCTGTGGTGTGGTGTGTTGTGCTGTGGTGTGCTGTGGTGTGCTGTGGTGTGGTGTGGTGTGGTGTGCTGTGGTGTGCTGTGGTGTGCTGTGGTGTGGTGTGGTGTGCTGTGGTGTGCTGTGGTGTGGTGTGCTGTGGTGTGGTGTGCTGTGGTGTGGTGTGCTGTGGTGTGGTGTGCTGTGGTGTGGTGTGCTGTGGTGTGGTGTGCTGTGGTGTGGTGTGGTGTGCTGTGGTGTGGTCTGCTGTGGTGTGGTGGGGTGTGCTGTGGTGTGGTGTGCTGTGGTGTGGTCTGCTGTGGTGTGGTGGGGTGTGCTGTGGTGTGCTGTGGTGTGGTGTGCTGTGGTGTGGTGTGCTGTGGTGTGCTGTGGTGTGGTGTGGTCTGCTGTGGTGTGGTGTGGTGTGCTGTGGTGTGGTGTGCTGTGGTGTGGTGTGGTGTGCTGTGGTGTGGTGTGCTGTGGTGTGGTGTGCTGTGGTGTGGTGTGCTGTGGTGTGGTCTGCTGTGGTGTGGTGTGCTGTGGTGTGCTGTGGTGTGCTGTGGTGTGGTCTGCTGTGGTGTGGTGGGGTGTGCTGTGGTGTGGTGTGCTGTGGTGTGGTCTGCTGTGGTGTGGTGGGGTGTGCTGTGGTGTGCTGTGGTGTGGTGTGCTGTGGTGTGGTGTGCTGTGGTGTGGTGTGCTGTGGTGTGGTGTGGTCTGCTGTGGTGTGGTGTGCTGTGGTGTGGTGGGGTGTGCTGTGGTGTGCTGTGGTGTGGTGTGCTGTGGTGTGGTGTGCTGTGGTGTGGTGTGGTCTGCTGTGGTGTGGTGTGCTGTGGTGTGGTGGGGTGTGCTGTGGTGTGCTGTGGTGTGGTGTGCTGTGGTGTGGTGTGGTGTGCTGTGGTGTGGTGTGCTGTGGTGTGGTCTGCTGTGGTGTGGTGTGCTGTGGTGTGCTGTGGTGTGGTCTGCTGTGGTGTGGTGGGGTGTGCTGTGGTGTGCTGTGGTGTGGTGTGCTGTGGTGTGCTGTGGTGTGGTGTGGTGTGCTGTGCTGTGGTGTGCTGTGGTGTGGTCTGCTGTGGTGTGGTGGGGTGTGCTGTGGTGTGCTGTGGTGTGCATGCTGCAGCTATCCATCCCCACTGAAACTGGATTAGCGTTGTGGGGGTGGTGCTGAGAGAAGCCTGGGCATTAATTGGCCCTGTGGAGCCTGCTGTGCCGTGTCACACCGGCTGTCAGGAGCCTCCCAGGACCGAAGGGAGGGGCTAAACGAGCTGTAAAATTAATTATGAGCAGTTACGGAGCAATCTGTCAAAATTTGTTTTTAGCTACTCCCACCTGCTCAGGGTGAGCTAAGGGACTGCTGGCATGCTGGCATGTGTGTACATGTGACTGTAAGTTCTTATTAATGATATAATAAATCATGACGACCTAGAAACTACATGAATACTGGTAGGTATTGATAGAGATGCCTCAATAACAGTTTCTTCAGTATGAAAATGTCAATAGCAATACAGAAATGGTAAGAACTATGTTGTGGCATCTGTGGTGTCATGGAACATTTCATTTAGTCTCGTTTATGATTGTTCACTGTATGTTCATGCACTAACCTTATTCTTAATAACGTTAGCTAGTTGATTTTAAATCTAGCTATATACACTTGTTACCTTGGATTTATTAAAGCTGCAGTGGAGAAGAGTGAGTTTTGTTTCACTTTGGAAAAGCTTCTTCTACTCCTTTAAGAGATATGTTTCATTGTCTTCACTGCCTGCGAATTCCTTGCCGTCAATGACCAATACTGGCTGAACATCAAGAACAACATACTGGGTAAGAGCTGACATTTTCACTCTCCTAGGACATTTTTTTTGCTTGGCTAGCATTCGTTTCACTGTTGGTTGTTGATGTGTGCTTCTAGTGCAGAACTCCTCATGCTGAGTTTTGTGTTTAAGATGTTCCATCCATCCATCTATCCATCCATCCAGTCTCTACATTGCTTATCCTACTGGGTTGCTGGGAACCTGGAGCCTATACCAGGAGACTCGAGCCAAAAAGCAGGGTACACCCTGGACAGGATGCAAGTCTACCCCAGAACACAATCACACTAATACACACACACACACACACACACACACACTCACGCACCATGTCAGTCTCTGGGGGTGGAAAAAAACCCTGAGGTAAAGAGGGAACATGCAAACTCCACACGCATATGGTGGAGGTTATACTCGAACCCTAGGTGTGAGGCAATATTTAAGATGTTTTGTCAGGGTTAATTATCTCTAGATGTTTAGATTTAACTCTAATAAAGTTTCATTTTATCATAGTTCATTCGATGGATACTCAACTGCAAAATACATTAACAGAATGAGATCAGTCCTGGGAAGGGCTATTTGTGTCATCCGCTGTCATGGCCTGCATTCACTCTTACGCAAGCAAATCCAGGCTAGATTTTAGACAAGGGCATTAAAAGATAAAGCAGTTGCTGTGAATTTCTCTCACTGCAGATCCATGTGTCTGGCAGGTAGAAGCCAGGCAGAGAGAAAAGGGATTATAGGATCATAAGGCTCATGTGAGAACCATGCTGCTTCTGACCACTGGCACAATCCCAAGAGATACTTCACACAGGCCAAGTTTTACACTAGCTTGAAACTTCATCTGGGAGGCAATCTCAGGTGATCTCTTGTCAGACTTCATCTTCTTAAATGTCCTCTAGCGATATCTGCCTTTAGGTTGTTTTTTTTTTTTTTTTGGAAAAATGGTGCACTGCAACGATCTGCTGTGAAATGGTTTTACCAGCTCCCTATTCATTTTCACAGCACAGCTAAATGCTGGAGTTGGCAACCATACAAAAATGCTTATTGTGTCCCTGCCAAGCTGTTGCCATTAAATGACAGCCGATCATTCACGACATTCACACATATGCATTTTATAGGCATAATGCATCCAGATGAGCCAGTATGCTTAACAATGAATACTGCAACTTAGCACAAGCTGACTGACAACGCTAATTTCCATTCACTGTTAGGCAAATTCAAAACATTTGGCTGAGTTCGTCCAATCGAAAGCATCTGGACATGCAAACATACACGTGTATACATATAGAAGCAGAAGCATGCAAACACTCATCCCAAAACTGGACAAACTGGACTTAGACTTAGAGAGGCAGCAAACTCGGAATAAACAGAGACTACAAAGCACACGGGACCTTTCAACATTTAAACCACAGACAAACTCCTCCAGAAATAAATGTTTATTTAGAGAACCAGTCATCCTAAAGTGACTGACCTCCACGCTGAATGAACAAACTATCTCTCTTTCTCTCTCTCTCTCTCTCTCTCTCTCTCCCAGCTGTGAGACATGGCTGAACTCAAGCACTAACACTTAAGAAATAACCAAACAAACAGCTCCTAGCAAAGAATAATCCAGTCTGGTTCCTCTAAAGTTGTTACAGGCATGTTTGTCTGCCCTTAGGGCAGTTATTTACGGTCAGACAAGACAAGATAAATACTTAAAAACAGGAAACCGACAGCCACAGTGATAGATTTGAAAGTGTAAAATCATTGGAGCAGTCAGAAGAATTATTAGCGATAAACAAACTGGCGATGAAAATTAAAAATAAATAAAAAGATTTAAAAAATTATAAACAAGTTGTTATAGCTATTAAACATCCATGTATTTCCAAAACACTGGAGGCAAATGGGGGAGGATCAAAGGTCTTCCAACACTAACCATCATCACAGCTGTTTCTATGGTAGCAGCAATCATCATACCAGAGGTTAATCGAAGTCTAATAAGCCATTAGGAAGCCATTTAACGACCACCCTATAGATTACATGTTATGGAATTCTCAAACCCTCCCATAGGTATTTCTTTTATATAAATATCAACTGTATGTCATCTTTATTTTGATCTTTTTCATAATTGACTATGAATCTAGGCCTCCAACTGGTGTAAAGGTGAAAAAAAACTACAAATGCCTCTAATAAGGGACTTCAGTCTAAGACTGTGACAAAGAGAGCAGGTCGTTAAATCTGAATCAGTGAAGTGGCCTAATACCTAATAATTCTTTGACCTCTATAAGAAAGTTCACACCAAGAATGATTGGAGACAGATTCATTCATGACTGTATGACTAAATGAGCAAGAACCCTGCTGAGTGGTACACAAAGTGACCAGCTTAGCCATAGCAGCTGTTAGCCTTGGGCCTACAACACATTTGATGATTCAGTGGTTCCATTACTCAATGTGACTATCTGCCACAGGCGTGATTCCAATCCGACCCTTCACCATCGCAATAAACATCTCCAGGGCTATGAGGAGGCTCACTGGAGGACAAACACGTTGAGAAGTGCAGCATTATGGGTGGAGGTGTGACGACCCCAGAGAGATGGAGCACGTGTTAATGTTCTACATGACTTCCTCTGCCTGAAGGGCTTTGGCCAGGATTCTGAGATGACTAAACACCACAGGAAAGGCAGATATAAACAAGGAAACCCATCAGGAATCCTTCTATACAGTTTTGACAGCATATGCAAATACACACACACACACACACATGCACACATACAGTCCTTTACACTACATGTCACAACGGTTCAGTTCACACCTTCAGCAAACAATGTGGCAAAACTCAAATAAATCATTTCCGCTGGTTATGTTTAGATACAGTCCATCTGTTTTCTTTTTTATACAGATATTATAAAGGTTTATGCAGGAGTATGTTAATTACACAATATTATGCTTGATTATAAGAAACCACATCTGTTAAACCATTATAAAGCACAAAGGAATCTAAAAATAAATGGTCAATTCATTGGGAAATATGAAATAGCAAGGATTTAGTTCTATGTCCTTATGTGCACAGTGATAACATAACTTTTATAATGCCACACTCAGAATAAGGGATTAGAAGTGGACTGTTCCACATCAGTACCCCAAAAATGTTCACTTAAACAATTTATTTTCAAGCCTCTCTTCAGTGGACTAGCTCACTTGGATGCTGTAGATTGCTACCTAAATACTGCTGCTGTAACCATAAAGCCTGGTATCTGGAGTTCAGCCCCCGATTCATTCAAATATATGTTCATACTGAACATCCTAATCCACTTAGAACTGTTTGACATTACAGTATACAGTTGCAGAAGAGGAACATTTCATAATCACACTATCTGGTGTCACCCAGAAGAGCAGGAGTGACACCATTCAATCTGGTTCCTCTCAAAATTGAACCCTGATCTTGTTGGAGTTTTTCCTTTCCACCGGCTCATTAGGTATCTAAATCTACAAATATATATACGTAAATATTTGTCTATATTTAATTGAATTTTATTTAATTTGTATTTATTTGTCACATACACATTACTGCAAAGTGAAATTCTTTCTTCGCATATCCCATCATTAGGAGTTGGGTTAAGAGCGCAGGGTTGGCCATGATGCAGTGCCCCTGGAGCAGGGAGGGTTGAGGATGTGTGTTAGCACTGGTACAGGTCAGCTGGTATCTTTTGCGCATGTCTAAGCAGTCGTTTATCAATCCGGCAGGTTAACCCGAAGAATATAGGCAGCTTTACAAAGCCTAAACTAAACAAGTCGTACACTGAGCCAAACAAGAAAGATGTGTGTGACAGCTTGTGTTAAAATGACAAATGGTTATTGGGTGTTTTTTTCCCCAACAGAAAGAATGTTGCCTTTCCAAGCCTTCATGAAAGGTTCAACCCACAGAGAAAACACAGAGAATGTAGTTCAAGCACCAGGACACTAATCATCATGCTAGCAGAATTAGTAAAAGCTGATAAATTAACTAAAAAGCATGACGCTGTGCCAAGCCAAAAGTGGACAAAACAAGAAAACGATAGAATGGCTAGTTCTAGTTAAAGTTCAGGCAAATTTATCCAATGAATGTCTCAGTAATTAGCTGATGATGTGAATAAGGTGTGTTAAATATGATAGAATGCTAAACTCTTTAGGAATGGAGACAGTACACGCATTTCCTCATACACAGAAGAGCAAAATCTTTAATAAGGGTTCAGGTTCAGCCACCGAGGTTATAGAAGGTGGTATACGAGGTAACTAGAAATGTTTCCTCCTTTTTCTTTTCTTCTCTCTCGCTGTGAAAAGGAGAAGTGTTCTCAGCTTTACATTCCCACTGCTTCCAAGAAGAAACCATGAGCGAGACATCCAGTCTGTCCACAGAACTGCAATGCTCACACATCAGAACAGAAAGTCAAGCCCTAAATCTAATAGACATGTTGGCTTTCTCCTGGCACCAAAAATAACATGGCACAGCACCCACTCGTACCTCTGGGTGGGTTAAAAAAAAAAAATCTGTCTCTTATACACTGACTGATCAGAGCAGTAGCACGGAATTAAGATTATATTTCAGAAAGTCTTGAGGTAACTATGTATTAGCCGTGTGCACCTATGCCAGGTCTGCGGAGTCCCTCGGTCGGCCAGAACATGTGCTCCAAGCCACCAGAGCTTATTCAGCACTCCCAGCGGGCCACATCATCGCCGCTAATGTACCGGCTGAAGATCTCTGTCTCCGAAACTCCATGTATCCTTCTGAATGTGTGTCTCTTTTTTTTTTCCTTCCCCAAAAACCAGTGTCAACCTCTAATGACAAGCAGTGTGGGTTTTTCTTCAGCATGAGAGAAGTTATTTTCTCAGTTTATTCCCTCAGAAAATGAAGTGCACATCTCTGGCAGAGGGAGCAGTGCTGGTCAAAATAGTATGTTAATTAGTACCTCAAGGAGAGCCTTGGATTCGTTATTGATTCCTACAGATGGGATGAATAATAGCAGTCTGTGGAAGAACAAACCACTTTTCTCCGAACTCAGCAAGTCGGAATTATAGATGACTTCAAGCCTTTGTTTCATTCATCGAGGTATTTTTCGACGCTCGTTCGCACAAATGTGTTTTACTTGCTGGAGCGTTTCCAGAAAGGGCCACACCTGCATCGGCCTGCACAGAGATACCTGAGGCACATCTGTGTCCCGCTATTGTGCTGCTGTCCAAGAGATGGAGGAGTTACAGCGTGGCATGCTTTGAATTCCCCTACAATAAAGGAGTAAAACAACCAAGGAGGACAAAAAAACAGCTTTAAAGTCGTCCACCTGAAAACAATCCGTCCGGTAAACAGCTGGCGTTTTAGAAGGGGAAGGTATGCGGGGCATCAAATCATTACAGGGCCTCCACCGAAGCTCGTCTCTGTAATCTAGAGGACAGATAAGAAGCCGGAGCGTGTGTGCGCACATACATACAGTACATCCAAAGTTCATCAGCTCAACAGTCTCCGCAGGTGCCTTTAATGCGTGTTGAGCTTTTCCTCAACATATTAATACAACAACGCCCAGCCTGCTGAAATGAGACATGGCTTCCACACACCACAGCCCCTCATTAAGCCGTTTCACACAGGGAATGAGACCAGAGTGGGACATAGCTTCCCCTGAGGCATGTGTGTGTGTGTGTGTGTGTATCTGCATGTAATTACATTCTAGTCTTGCCCTACTGTACACAGCAATTCATTGCTAGTATTGCAGCATCCCATTCTGTTGATAACCTGGAGCAAAACAAATCCTTCTCGTAGATACCTATTCAAATCAGGCAGCGATGACAGTGCTGCTTTTTCTTTCTTTTTTTTTTTTTTGTCAAAGCCCTTTGTCTGTGCTCTGAGTGCGAGTGAATAAGCAGGAACCCGGAAGCAATTAAACAGCAAAGTTTATACATGCAGTGCAGAATTATTTGCACTTGAGTCGCAAGAAGTTGGAAATAAAAAACACATTGTTCACTTTCCTCTCGCTCTAACAACCCCCAGTTCACAATGACACAAAGGTGTGACTCATAAAGACACTAAGGTGTGACTTCGTGGATCTGCAAGTGATACCAACGACAAGGGGGACTCCAGTTTCATGGATATATGTGCAGCACATTACTTAAACCACTTATTATACAACCATCACAGCTTATTACATGTGTGTTAACAAAGCTGCATTTGTTAAATCTATGTTTTAAAAAAGTTTAGAAGCAACATCGCACTTCTTAACTTGGAAATTGAATAAGGGAATTATTATTGCATCAGATTATGATGAGAATAATAAGGTTCCTGCATGGAGGGTTTTTCTTCCCCCAGCTTTCTGACATTAATTTTTTGGGTAAAAGCAGATTAAATTGTTAAAACCATGGTTTCATGAGCAAGCTTAAATGAGCAGTTGTGCTTTTTCCCCCGTTTATCAGGCTCCTGGGGGTCAGACTGTGCATCACATCAGCTCAATCTGTTGAATGAACATCCGTGTTTCTGTAAATCCACCAGGATACAAATGCAAGCTCGGTTCACATCCTGTTTAATGAGATCATTCTGCACCAGTGATTTAGATTGTGTTAAAAGATTGAAAAGTTTACCTGAGCAGAGCTGCAGTAATCCCAGTAAAATGTAAATTCCTATACAGTATGCCATCGTTCCCGGTTTCCTTTGGGAATTTATTTCAGAATTCCTTAAAATGTATACACTCCTCCTGCACATGTGGCATAATCTCATCGTCCCAACTAAAAAAAAGTACGGATCAGTCCTATTATCTTTCTTTTCCTTCTTCCTCTTCTTTTAATTGATCACGGCTGCTCCTGTTGGGGTCGAACAATCCGACCTCATGATGTCCGATGGAATGGAAAAGTTTATGAAATGGAAAGAAAAAAGAGGAAAAATTCACCGGGTTTATGCAAGGCGCGTGCGTCTTTCCACCGAGTCCCGAAAGAAACTTTGTGCAGAAAAGTGCGGCTGGTCCACTACATGTCCTGCTTTCCTCCGGCTCTGTGGAGTCGCTTCGCCTTGCTTGGAGTTTCTCCGTGTTGGAGGAGGCGGTGGTGGAGAAAAGCGCTCCGGAAAACTCCGCCCGACCAACTCCAAGATCTGTGCGGGGAATCTCCTGAGGGTCCGGTACCAAGTGATATCACGAATCCATGCGCGGAAATATGTGTCTCTTTGCAAGTTACCCAAGAAATACAAACGAGTCGCCTACATCAAGCATCGGGTAAACATTAAAATAATCGTCAAACGTGGAATTCTTCACATCGCTTTTGATCATTTATCACTCCGTTTAAACGCTCACGCGCGAGCTTGCGCTTCTGACTTCTGTCCTTTCGGACCAGTTGGTGATTCCCTGCTGTGCGCGCTCACGGAGGAGGGTGCGCGTGACCGTGCTGGGCTTTACAGGCGGTTTCAAGAGAAGCGAGTTCCCAGTGCATCAGGTAAGTGGCACATAGGAGGAAAGAATGAAGGAAGGAAGGAAGGTACACGTACATACACACACACACACATGTATGCATGCATATGAACAGAAATAAAGAAAGAAAGAAAGAAAGAAAGAAAGAAAGAAAGAAAGAAAGAAAGAAAGAAAGAAAGAAAGAAAGCTGGTTGATCTGCAGTTTATACGTTACTGCTCTTTAATGCTCAAATACAGTCAGATACTTGGTACATAGGAGGAAGGAAGAAAGGAACAGATAGACAGACAGACAGACCGATAGATAGATAGATAGATAGATAGATAGATAGATAGATAGATAGATAGATAGATAGATAGATAGATAGATTTTATTGCTCCCTAAAGGGAAATTTAGGGAGGGAATGAAGAGATTTGAACAGACAGACGAGATTATTGCTCTTTAAATCCATATTGAGTGAAATATGGTACATATAATTAATAGCAAGCTAAATATTGGCCTATAATAAAGAATTTTATCATATTCAGTATTAAAACAGAGTGCTGAAAACCATTCAAAGATTCTGCATGACATTTTCTTGACCATTTGGATTATTTTAGTTATATTTACACAACGTCTGCCATATTAAGTCGCCTAGTCGCTTCCTAGGCTATCTGGGTCAAAATCACAATAGAGAACACTGATTTATGAATTGACTTTCAGACATTATGCACAGACAAAGGAAACTGAAGTAGCCACTAAACTAATTTACTTAAATGCATTCATGAATAGTCTGTACATATTACACACACAAAAAAGTCCCCTTTTGTTCCTAAAACCATTATAATTATAATGGTATGCGATTTGGGACACAGCCCGGGTTTGCTTTAAGTCTCGTGTAGTGCAGCAGGTTTAAGGACGCGCGCGCACTACAGTCGCGTGCACGCGCGCCCTCTGCTGGACACCATAAAACATTACTGACTCGTTTTTCTCTACCGAGGGAAATGAATGAACAGTGCGACACTGATAGCCCTGAGTTATCCAATCCATCTTCTGTAGTCCTCTTACACTGCACTTTTAAGTCTACTTCCTGCTCTAACACATCCATTTTAACCTCCTAAAGAGCTTGTGAATTAGCCGATGAAGTGTCCTTAACACCAAAACGTGTCAGAGGAGTCGAGAAGCACGGGCTGGAAAACAGACATCTGAAATATTTTGCAAGGTCTGACTTTATGCTCTGACTCCAACAAGATAAAATCTATATGTGTTCGAGATATATTCTTTTTGCACACAATAACCCTTTTATCTGCAGTTAACTAAAGTAGGCAGTAAAAATAAAATGAAACCATGCCCAGTTCAAGCCAAAGATAACTTATAACCATTTAATCCACCCTTTTATATCCCTCTGCAAAAGCCTTTTGGTGCTTTTTTTAAAGCTTGTGTTTATAGGTGGCTGCTGGTATGTGCTGCAGAACACAGGATTTTTACTGATGCTCAACTCTCTTAGCGTGCCAAGGAGCCAAGGAGCATGGCTCTTTCCCTAAAGAAACGCAATGATGCTGTTTTCAGAGCTCTTGAAAAAGAAGCAGCATGTAATTCTGCCCACTGCCAACCGATGCCAACTCCACAGGCCTCTCCCCATTCTGGTACTGACTAATGTTCTCCTGCTGAGAGGGAAAGAACATAAGTGCATTAACTGCACTATGCACTCCTGCTTCAAATCCTTTAATTGGCTGTTGTGTACGACTGGCCTCCCAGCTGAACGCTTGCAGCTGGATCGCTACCAGTGCTATAAGCAACACAGCCCACAGTGACCTATACACATACTGCAAAAACACGTCCACTCAAAAACCACTTAACAGCACAGACCACACTCCTCTGCATTCTCTCGTTCATTTACGTGCCTAGCTTGTTTAACCATCTCTCACAAGTAGCTTCTGAATCAATTTTTTTTTATCAACTTAAATTGAGAGCAGGGCTGTTATAATGTTATAATGGCATTAACAGTGCATCTCAGAGCAATGTTTCTGTAGAGCTCTGAGTCAGCCTAAAAGGAAAAATCCACCTAAGCACCATTTTAATCTTTCTATTTAAAGATCTTCAGTAGAGTCCTTGATTTATATTGTGACTTTACTTTGTGTTTAATCCTCTTTCATCAACATTTCCTACTGTCTATTTTTACAGTGATTAATAGTTTCTCACATGCTGTTATTAGACTAGCTGCTAATACTGGAGTCAGTGGGGTTTAGCCACTGCTACGTCTCTACCTATAGACAGTGATGCAGCAGTGCTTTAGTCCTTTAGTTTCTCCATTCTCTGTACACTCCTTATCTCTACACTCTGTACACTCCACATCTGTACACTCTGTATGGTCCACATCTGTACACCCCACATCCATACTCTCTGTATACTCCTTATCTGTACACTTCACATCTGTACACTCTGTACACTCCACATCTGTACACTCTGTACACTTCACATCTGTACACTCTGTACACTCCACATCTGTACACTGTACAGTCCACATCAGTACACTCCACATCTGTATTTTCTGTACACTCCTTATCTCTACACTCTGTACACTCCACATCTGTACACTCGGTACAATCCACATCTGTACACCCCACATCCGTACTCTCTGTACCCGCTGTACAACACTCCACATCTGTACGCTCCACATCTGTATACTCCTCATCTGTACACTCCACATCTGTACACACCCCATCTGTACACTATGTGCACTCCTCACCTGTACATTCCACATCTGTACACCCTGTACAACATCTGGATCCTCCGTATCTGTACATTCTGTACACCCCACATCTGTACACTCTGCTCAGATGAGGCTGCAAAGCTTCTAACATCACATTACATTCTGGATCTGGATTTTATGGAGTGCAGCGTTTGCTGTTTCCATGAGTTCTAAACTGGATTTCTCATTAATATGACATGGACATCGCTGGAAAATGGCGAGTGAGAAAATAATCTACTTTCCTTTTGTTTTATTTTGTTTATTTTTTGTTTTTTGCAGCTCACACAGATTGTCTGAGATCATTGATTTTTTTTCTTCTATTAAACACCTTCGTACCTACGAGCAGTGTCGTCTGTGTCTGCACAATACACAACTGCTAACTTATCAGTAGAATAATAGAAATTCACCAACAACCAACAAAATTAACAGCAGAATCATATAATCACATCAAGGCATTTCAGGGTATGTATAGGACAAACTAGCTGAAGACTAATCTAATTTGTTTCTTGGTGCAAAGTGAACTGTCTTATAACAGCATTGCTGCAATTGCTTTATAGTTACTCTGTAAATCCTAATTCTTTGGGCATTGGTTGAAATCTACAAAGCAAGAATGAAAATTTTAATCAAAACAAGCTACATATGATTAAGTGTGCAAGATATAATTAAATGGCAATGAATATTTGATCTGATGCTGATGTTTTCTCTCTCTCTCTCTCTCTCTCTCTCTCTCTCTCTCTTTTAATGGTCTCTTGTGAGAGTACTTCCATCCATTGCTCTGACAACACTGTCTGGCATGAAGCATAAAGATAGACAACTGAGGAGGCACACAGGATTCCCCAGACTCTGAATTAGTGAGTTTCTTTAGACAAACTCACTTCATCCTGAC
Organism: Hemibagrus wyckioides; assembly: GCF_019097595.1. Classification (NCBI taxonomy): domain Eukaryota; kingdom Metazoa; phylum Chordata; class Actinopteri; order Siluriformes; family Bagridae; genus Hemibagrus; species Hemibagrus wyckioides. The sequence goes on from NC_080725.1 coordinate 1,455,635, forward strand.
AAACAGAGGAAGCTTTTAGTCAGGGCTTGAGTTAAGGGAGAAGAAGAGAGGACACCAGTCCCTGAGTAGCAGCCAAAAAAACCCTCCTTTTCGAACCCCTGTTGAAATCATGCTAAATTTCAACGATGTTGAAATGCTTAGTGTCCATATTTAAATTCTATCTATCTATCTATCTATCTATCTATCTATCTATCTATCTATCTATCTATCTATCTATCTATCTATCTATCTATCTATCTATCTATCTATCTATCTATCTATCTATCTATCTATCTATCTATCTATCTATCTATCCTGTGTATGCATCAGGTTGTAGACATACTATAAAGGTTCCATGCCAACCCATGTTATAGCAAAAGAGAAGCCTGGCTGCTATCCAGCAAACGTCTCAGGTTAAAACTATAACAGGTTCATGAGGGTTTTTCCAACCACAAGTCTAGGCAACTTTCTCCTACTTGTTGAATGAGCACACAGGGAAAACTTTAAATTATTGTGGAAAAAAAACACACATGATGTATAGAGGTCTATGTGTTGCAATGATCTGTAGTGATGTAATACAAATTAAATGATAAAGTATGAACAAACGGAGAGTCTAATCAGAGTATCAGATCAGCATTATTTGAAAAAAACAATTAAGAATTAATTCTAAATGAACAGATCGACCATTTAAGCTTTCTCTTGAAAATTTTTATAGATAGTTTTCTATTATTATTATTATTATTTTAAAAGGATAGTTTTATGTGCGGTTCATAAGATACCAAGAATCTGTCAAGAACTATACCAAAGATGCGTATTCACCTGGACCTGAATCCATATAAAATAGTTTGAGGAAGTATCTTTAAAATGCCTGATCTGATCTTTTAGCTAGTTTTGTCCTACATATGCTGCTACACATTCAGTGCATGGACTGTGCAAGACACGGTGTGAAGTTCTTTTATAATGTACCAAAGCACCAACACTGTTTAAGCATTCAATAACGTGGAAGAAGCACTTCAGAAAGTTTTCCAGTCCAAACTGAAGCCCTTGTAGGACCTAAAATAGGCATGATAATCAATTTGGGCAATTCACAATGGCACAGAGAGAATTTTTCAGCTGGGTTTCAGGATTTAGGATGGACTATACAAACACACACAGAGCTCCGCACTCAGCTGCCAAAACACAGTCAGACCCGCGTGGCTAATGTGATAAATATGATCGCTGGCCTCCCAAGCTGTCTGACCTCACACACACACACACACACACACACAGGTGCAATACACATTCAGCTCAGCTTCACTCAGCTGAGTTTGACCTTATGTCCATACGTACAAACATATAAACAGACACTCATACAAGTATTAAATACCTCTCAGGTCAGCATAACAACACATACAAGCCAAGAGTGTCATAAGCCAAGAACAAGACCCATAAATCCATTATTAAAGGATATAACAAGGGAAACAATCTTCTTAAAGCTACAGTAAAGATAAACAGTATGACGCTCAATCATTAGCACTTTTATGCACAGGTTACTGGATTTTTTTTGTTTATTTTAACAAATGATTTTACATTTATTTCCAAAAAGCATTGACCGAATATTATTATATTTATTATTTTTTATTTTTACTCATTATTACTGTGAAACAAAACTGGATGTCCTGTTTTAGCAACATTAACTAATCTAAAAATGACCTAAACACAGCACTGAGCTAAAGCTAGAAACTAGAAAGGTTAGCTACTTTTCCAGCAGTATCTATTGGCTAATAAGCTAGCTAATATTAGTTGAACTATATATGTAATTAAAAAACAAACATTCCACGTGTTATAACCATCCTTCATGTTCACTAGCAAGCTGGCTACTATTAGCATAACTAGCTTATTAGGCTAATATGTCCAGTTTGCCAGGAAGCTAATTAATATTAGGCTAGCATAGTGTGATATTAAACCCAGCTGCTAGGTTTTAGTGTTTACACTCCCGGCTTCTTGATATCATTTCTTATATCATAAAACATGTATTGTGAGAAAATCTTTAAGAATAAAGGTATATTTGCACACCTTTTGCCAAAATGTATAATAATGTATAATATTGCTGTGTGATACAATGCATCTGTATCTGTTTATGGAAATCCTTTATATTATATTATATTATATTATATTATATTATATTATATTATATTATATTATATTATATTATATTATATTATATTATATTATATTATATTATATTATATTATATTATATTATATTATATTAGGCATAGCTTTTTGGGTGTGACCTAACTTATTTATTTATTTATGTTTCTGGAACTTTATTAATACCTCTCAAAGATATTTTCAAAATTTCCTGTAATCCTTTTTCCAAAATATAAACCAACAGGCCAGTTTAAACCACTGACCAGGCATTTACTAAGGATAAAAGCTATAAATGCATTTTTCAGCTTTATGTTAATGAATTTGGTCTTTCTTCGTCCCGTGAGATTCAAATCTGACCTCTTGCCAACATAAAAGTAAAATCCTTCAACTGCCTTATTTAGTTGCATCCTCTGGGATTCCAGTCCTGATGCATACCTCAATTCTCAAACCAAGCAGGAAAAATGAAAAGAATAACAAACAGTGCATCCCCAGTTCATATCTTTATTTGCATCTGCTTAGAATGCATTATCTGTTCGTATGGAATAACGTATTCGTATTCGGTTACATCCCTAATGTGTTGTTCTCACAGTTGTGTTTAAAAGACCAGCATTATGAAGCAGTTCTTCTGACCAGCTGCAGTTTAGTCCTTGTCTGGCCCTTGGTCCATGCATCTGTTCTTCAAGCTGCAAATTCTTTTGGAGAGACTGCAAAAATGTTTTTCTGAGTAACTGCAGAGTTCTGGCAGCTAGGACAGGGCTTCAGTGGATTCCAGTCAAACTGATCTCAAGCCATTCTTCCAAATGCCATTAGTGCAATGACACAGGCGCCATGCGCAGCTCCAGATAATGGAAGCAAGAGCTTGCATGTCCTCTCCGTCACCCACGCAGAGCCACGGGCAGCCGTTTAGGTTCAAGTGGAAAGAGTTCATATCTAACAGAGAGTCCATGTGGATGAAACAGTCAGATGGGTTTCGGGTCAAAGGTAGACAGACGGTAATGATACCCTCCTGCCGAGGAAAGCTGCCTCCATCTATTCTGCCATTTCAAAGAGATCCGTGCTGTTTACGTGCCCGGTTTCATTTCCACACACTTTCCCTTACTGACTGACTCATTCCACTTCAGATCCTGTCATATACAATCTGTCACTTTCTCCTTCTTTTTTTTCTTCTTCTTTCATCTGTTCTCTTCTCTCCAATTTGCCACTTTTCTTAACTGTCAGCGCTCTTATTCTCTCATAGTCTCATTTTCCACATCATGCCACCATTCAATCAAGTTCCTGTTCCACCCTTTTCTTTACATCACTCCTGTCGCTGGGCAGCGGGGTAGCGGCGTGTTTCGCTGTCATCCAGGGTCAGCCGGAAAATGAGCAAGTGAAATATGACAGACAGTTTGAAAGCTTTCTATTCTAGGAGTGTATCTACATGCTGATGCACTGCTCCCTCGTTTCTTCCCTCTCTCCGTCAAACCAGGTGTCTTTTTGATGCCTGTCACCAGTGAGTTGAGTTACCTAAAATTTCTCATGCACAGTAGACATAAAGTTTTTAAATCTTTGTATTAATATCATCATGGCTTCCTGTTCAACGTTTTAGTAGCTCTTTGCCTATAAAAACTTGAGGCAATCTCAGAGTTGGAGCAATTTGGTACACCATGACCAAAAGCCAACATTATTCAGTAAGCTTGAAGTAATACGTTAAGAAATAATTGGATAGAGACGAAATCTGTGTTTTCACTGAGAGTTTTTCTGTCAGAGCTACAAATGAGACTAGCCTGGGGAGTGAGAGGAGAGTCTTAATCAATTAGCTTCTCTACTCTGAGATGATGGCTCTCTGGGTCAAGGAAAACATTTTTCAGCTGGTTACGATTCGCTTTCTTTGGACGTGTGACCCAGCTCCCCATAGCTTTGAGAGACAAACATAAACACAGTCTCTGGAAAGAAGGCCTTCACCTTGCTGAACCTAGTGTTGAGTCGATTAGCTCAGTTTCCGTTTCCAAATCTATTCCTTTATTCCTATATACAGAAAAACAAGTTTGTGAAATTGTATGCCTACATGCTGTTTTTAATCAAGTCATGTATCAAAATGAAGAGAACTTTGATCTGTATTATATATATAGATAATCCATATCATCTTTCATACCATACCTACACAATGATTTCTCAAGGATTTTTTGGAGAGCCGATGATATCAGCTTTCTAAAGGGTTCCTACTTTTTTTTTAAAGGAAACAGGATCTACATCCGTCCATTTATTTACCATACTGGAGCCAGGACTGGACTTGACCCATCACATGGCAGAATCACACACACACACTCACACACCTCAGACAATTTAGAAATGCTTATCAGACTACAAAGCATGTCTCTGGAGAGGGGAAGGAAAGCAGAATACCCAGAGGAAAACCCGGAAACTCAGGAAAAACATGCAAACTCTAAGCACACAGGACCGAGACAGAAGGCGAACACTGCATCCCCAATCCTGGAGGTGCTAACTACTAAGCCCCCATGCCCCTCAAATCTACATAGGAAATTTAAAAGAAATCAGCAGAAGAAGTCAATTTACTCTAAATGAATCGATAACCATCCAAGGAACCATTGAAGAAACCCTTTAAAGAGTCTACATCTGTATATCTGTATAATACTTGTGTCAATACATAAGGAATAAAACATGACAAGGGTTAGGGTTAGATTATATTCTATATATTCTATTCCATTATATTCTATTATTTTGCTTATCCCATACTTTTTTGGGATGAGTTTTATTCCTCATTTACCACAGTGATTTGTTAGCGGTTGCAATTTTTAACATCTTAGTGAACAATTGCAGGACAGGTTAGCTCCTGATATCACAGATTATGTGAAGCATCATATGACCTTTGTGAAGGAGCTAATACTATAGCAACAGCTTAACATTTGAATTAAAGCCAAAAAATACTGCCAGAGCATCTGTTTATAGAAAATAAATCCACTTCTTCAGCTTTACTGTGATACTGTAGATAAATAAGAGGTTTTTTTAACATTAAACAGTGATACTGTACAGGTGGTCCAAGCTGATATTGATCTTGAAATTAAGAATAATAAGCAGAACATTGTTTTACCAGTGTAACCAGGTGAGTTGTCCTCATCATGGTCAGAAGGCGGAGCCAATGTTGTTGCTTGGTGCGGCCCGTTCTGCGTACTGATATCTGTCAGAGAGGAAAATAAAAGAGACATGTCGTGTTTAGAGAAGTTGCATTGTGTGGCATCGTACGCACAGAAAGACCTCTTTCTCCTTTCCCCCCTATACCACATGCTTATGAGATAATATGTTTTTTTATATGCCAATAAATTATATTGCAGGATGCTTTCCTGAAAGCATTCAGTTCAATTCAATTTTATTTGTATAGCGCTTTTAACAATGGACATTGTCTCAAAGCAGCTTTACATAAAGAACATAATATTAATATAAGATATATTAGATAATAATATTAGACTTATATTTAAATTTATTTGTATTAATTTCTAATCCCTAATGAGCAAGCCTGAGTTGACTGTGGCAAAAACTCTCTTAGATGGTCAGGATGTCAGGAGCTACTAGGACAGTTCCCTAGCAGTCCACCAGAGGGGGAACTGGCAAGCCATCATAGCCTGTTTTTTGTTTGTGTATTCCTCACGTGTGGTGTGCCACACCCTTCCTGCTGTGTCACCTGTTCCCCATTTACCCTAATGTTTTGTCCTCTATATACCAGCCCTTGTGTATCTGTCTTGATCAGTTGTTGTTGTTTGTTTGTTGTTCAGTCAGACGCTGTTATGTTTCCAGGTTCCCATGTTATCTTTACGTTTTGTTACTCGTATTTTATTTGTCCAGTGTTTTGTGTTAGTCTTGTTTGAGTTCTGTTAATAAAACAGTGCTTTAATTTATCCTGTGTCTGGGTCTGATAAACTCAGATCCGGGTTCGGTCCCTGCTCCGGGCCGTGCCTCCTGAACGTTACACCTTAAGAGGAACCAGACTCGAAAGGGTGGCACCGGAAAGTGTAGTAAAGTACTGTGAATATCTTCAACTGATTGGAGAGTCGTTTTTGTTTTGAAGCTATCCTTAATTTTTATTATTTTTTTTAAATAATTATAAATAAAGACTTTTGCTAAACCATGTTGTTTACTGCTGTTTTTGTTGTTAGTGTTTTACATTGCATTGTAGAAATGTACAGAGACTCTGAGGTGGCCTTTTTTAATAAGGTGAGAACACAAATTAATAAATTGATAATTAATACATGAAGGCCTCAAGCTATTATAGTGATATACCCATACCACTGTGTGTGCTGAGTGTGCTACTCAAGCCCATGAATTATTACTGTATGTTGTCCGAATGTCATGCTTAACATTTTGTTTTCTAGACGCACCTCTGTTCCTTTATTAGCCACATTGCTTTAGGTTCAAGTTTAATATACTAACCTAGCAGTCTCACTGATATATGAAGGCATCGCGTATACCAGGAACATTTAGAGCATCCGAAAAAATTAAAACAAACAAAACCAAAACGAACCTCTTTTACATGCCTCTTCCTCCTAGGTTGTCTCCTCCTCCTACAATTATTATGTCACGATACTATTATTTTGAATATTAGTAAATCAGGGCCTAAATATCTTTAATTGAATGGTTTGAATGAATGAATGAATGAATGAATACATTTGAAAAAAATCCCCTCAACATCAGAACAGTTAAACATTCACTGAGTTTCAACACAGTTTTCAGAGACAAGCGAAGAAGACTTGCCAACATGGTCTACACTCAGATCCAGCCAACATATTCTGCCATCATAATAACTATAATCAGTGCTATTATTACTTGTAAGCCCAGCTATCGGTCATTATTTATGGTTTGAGATGACCGTGTGGGTTACACTCAGTTTATGCTTTTGATTTAGGAGTTCTTGTTTTTTCCCATTTCTATTTATTTAGCCGTCACAGGTACGTAAATCTGTATCCACTGTCATTTTATGCATGACTCAGTAAAACAATATTCTGTTGCCTTACAGAACTTGGGAAAACTTTAATATGCCAATTTGGTCTGAATAGGGACAGCGGAATGCAGGAAATTATAGGCTGTGAGGCCTGTGTGTTTGATTAAATTCATTCTGATTTACTGTGTGCAATAAAGACAAGTCAAGACAGCAATCACGAGTAAGCTGTGCATATCCATAGTGCCGGTTCATAAGCAAGGAGGGGGGGGCTTGTGAAGTTTTGGCAGTTGTTCATTAAGAGTTTCATACTGAAGAGTCAAAACGAACTTCCCCGAAGATCAGTTCTACTGAGCGGAATTAAGGAAAACTGTGGAAGTGTTGTAGTGTGTTTCAGTTTGGAATAGATTAACTCAGATATGCTGCTGCAACCTCAAAATTGTGCCTGCGCTTCAGAAAACTGCAGACGTCTGTGTTGCTCTTCTCTTTCGCCAATTTTGTTAGTTCTGTGGTAAAGAGGCAAAGATTCCAGATTCAACTGTGGTCAAGCTTCTAGCTAAGAGCTGAACATTTGGCTACTGTTACTACTGTCACTGGCAGCTTGTAAGACACCCAAAGACAACCAAAGAGAGTCAGCAGATCCATTCTTCTTTGTCATTTAATATCACAGTGAGTGGGGGAATTTTCTTGGTGTGTTAAATGAAGTGGTGCTGACAGACAGATGGTTTAGCTCCAGTATGTAATCCTTCCCACCTGTCACCTGTCTCTTTAGTTCCTCTCGGACTCACCCTCACCTCTCTCTCTCTCTCTCTCTCTCTCTCTCTCTCTCTCTCTCTCTCTCTCTTTCTCTCTCTCAAGCTTTGAGGCCTTAATAAATCATATCTTTGCACCTGTAAATGAAAGAGCAATTAGTAGAGAATGGTTAAAGGAGCCGTGCACCTGGGTATAATATAGGTACATACACAAAGAATGCTTGTCATATCTTGAAGTTTCCTTTGCAGTCCTAGCTAGGGGCAACAGGAGATTTTTTTCATAGCGGGGCAAGTCCAGGTTTTTAGACTTTGAGTGTCTCAAAAATTGCTCAAAAAAGGGTGGGTGCATTGGTGATACATTAAAGGAGAAATCATGAAAACATGTGTTTAACTACTAAGGTGTTAACCAGTAAGGTGCACAAGCCACCAGAACACCTTCAATGCCCTTTATGATAGTCTCTAGAGCTGAACTGTAAGAATAAACACTGTTTTTCCAAGATGTATCCTCAGATGATGTTCTGAAGATGGTAGTGGAGTACTAGTCTGATATGTTGCTCTAGAATTCTGCAAATAGGTGTCCAACTGGGTTGATATACTATATTGTTAATGAACTCTTAATGCTCCAAGACATTTTGGACAATTTCATGCTCCCAACTTCGGGGATGACCCCTTCCTGTTCCAACATGACTGCACACCAGTGCACAAAGCAAGGTCCATAAAGACAATGGATGAGTGAGTTTGGTGTGGAGGAACTTGACTGGTCTGCACAGGAGAAGAAGGCAGAAATTAGGCTAGAAAATTTTGTTTAAGCTAGTTACCCAAGTAAACATTTAAATGAATTTAGCATAGACTTTAGCAGTACTACAGATTAAAGATAATCTATACTATACTGCCAAAAGTTTTGGGACATCCCTCCAAATCATTGAAGTCAGGTGTTGTTTTTCAGGGGTTGGGCCTTAGTTCCAGTGAAAGGAACTCTTAATGCTTCAGCTTCATACCAAGACATTTTGGACAATTTCATGTTCCCAACTTTGAGCTCAGCACAGAGTCCTGACCGCAACCCCATAGAACACCTTTGGGATGAATTAGAGCGGAGACTGCAAGACAAAGGAATGGGCAAAAATTCCCATAAACACACTCCTAAACCTTGTGGAAAGCCTTCCCAGAAGAGTTGAAGCTGTTATAGCTGCAAAGGGCGGGACAACTCCATATTACATTCATGTGCATGTAAAGGCAGATGCCAAAGCTTTTGGCAATATAGTGTATCTGTTGATTGTGAAGGCCAGATCATATATTTTGAATATTTGCCCCTTCAGTGAGCCCTTGTGCCTTGCAGATGCAAGCAGAAGCATCGAAGTCAGAAGAACTTTGTATTGATTTACAGTGACTTTTCCCTCTATGGGAATGGCACCAAAATGCCCCCACAGCACAACCAGTTCTTCTTTTCATCTGTCACACATCTATAGATTGTTCAATGGATTATGTTTTACACAAGGGCAATATCCAGTCATGGTTCTGAGCATTCATTACAGACATGTTTATTGCTTTTGTCCATACTGTTTACTAAGGGACATGGAATCATGTGATGAAGCAAGAAGGCAAGCCTCCTCTTCCTCCTGCTGACTCCCTTCACATGCTGTTTTTTTTTATCCATTTGGTTCTTGTCACACATTTTTGATGTTAAGAAATGATAAATCTTGAATTGCGGGGAAAAAACATGAAATCTGGTTTGATTGACAAACCAACAGTCCAGAAAAAAGTATGTTAATCAGATTTGAAGCTTCAAATTTTATCTCAGTTGGAAATGTCAGACTATTGGATGTAATGTTTTTGACTGAATGAAATATTTTCTGCTAGAATGATTTTTTGTCTCTAGATAAACTTGAACTACAGTATATGCATCCCTGACCTGACCATCACCTCACCATCACACCTTTGTATTATATGCTCACCCTTGTGTCCCTTTCACAAACTCTTGCCACAAAGTTTAAACCACACAATTATATAAAATGTCAAGATAAAATGTTTAAAATGTTAAGACTTCCCTCTCTGGAGCTAAAAGGCCCATACATGTTCAACCACGACAATGCCTCTGTGCACAAAGCGAGCTTAATGAAGACATGATTTGCCAAGTTTGGTGTAAAAAAACTTGAGTGTCCTGCACAGAGTCTTGACCTTAACCCTAAATCCCACCTTTGGGATGAACCTGAACAATGACTACACTCCAGGCCTCCTCACCTGATCTCACCCACAGCCATGCTCCCAAATCTTGTGGAAATGATTTCTATAAAGCTGCTTAGTGAAAATCTGAATTCTTCAAATAAAATTGAATTGAATTGATGGACACAGATTCTGTACAATCAACCTGCATACTGCTTGACCAACTGGTATACTGTGGGGGAAGTGGTAGATCAGTGGTTAAGGAACGGATTATGGGTTCACATACCATGGATAACCAAATCTTAGCTGCTCAGAAGTATAAATGAGATAAACGTAAGTCGCTCTGGTTTGGCGGAATCTGCTAAATGCTGTAAATGATCAGATCATATACAGTCTGATTAACTTGCATAATGTCTGATTAATACAAATACTCTCTGATTAATCAGTATGCCATCTGATCAACCTGTATCTTGCTGTCTTGTCAAGTCGTAAGCTGTTTGCTCATCCTTGGTCTCTGATCAATTCATATTACTGCACTAGCTTAAAATTAAACACTGAGCCAGATCATTGAAAATCTCATAGAAGCAAATCACTAATATCCCTGGGCTATTTGAAATGACTTCTACACCTGATAAAAAAAAGATGATACGATATAAGTGAGGGTGTTAGAGATGGGAGAATAAGAGAAAGAGAGCAATGCTAGAAATACGACTGAGTAAATAAATCTGTTGCCTCAAAAATAGGCCATTAGACATTTATTGAGTGCAAAAAGGCGCTAAATAATCTGTAATAAACAACCTATTCTGCCATCACAATAACTATAATCTCCTTATCTTCTCATTGCTTCACTCTTACCTTTTGTTTTCACTCCCAGGGCCAAGTCAGTTCAGCCTTGGGTCATTATTAAATCAGAGCTTTGCTTCAAAAATGAAAAAGCAATTAGTGGAGGATAATTAAGGAATTGTGGTATCTGGAATTATTGCAGCTGAATCTTTCACGTTATTTGATCATTTTATTATTATTTCAAATATTTTTCTGAAGTTCTCATAGCAGTGTTGAATACTTGTGCTGTGTATTTTTATAGAGTCCATGGATTATTTACTGTCTACGTCTATTTTAATAAACTGAAACGTTTTATACATCACCCTTGCCTGACTTGATGTCTCATATGCCACATTTTCTCTTCTCTCTTGCAAAGTGCAGACTGTGTGTGTGTTTATACAGTGCAATTGATTTTTCTGAACATTGTTTTTATTAGAATACAAGATCAAAAATGAGACTGGCATACACAGTAAACAAAGACTGCCAGAGTGTGTCTCTCTCTCTCTCTCTCTCTCTCTCTCTCTCTCTATATATATATATATATATATATATACTGTATATATAAATATAGAGTGTGTGGGTGATAAAAATCAGATGTCAATGTTGTGTAATCTGGGAACATGACAAGGAGTGTGTCTGTTGCTAATAAACAGCTGTGGAGTCATACAACTGTTGTCAATACAAATGGTTTGATGTTCCTTATTCATAATAATGGACATAATAATGGACAAGAAAAACCTAATAGCACCTTTTTATCAACCAGACAAATTATTAATTGAAATTCCGGGTGGAAAAAAGTATTTTTATCAGCTGCTGATAAAACTTACACAACGATGAGAATTGACCATTGGCCATTGAAAAAACTGTTTCTATTTAATTCAGATCATGTTTTCTTCATCAACAATCCTTTTCTGGTCATGCCATAGAATCACGATCAGTAATTTGGTTACTTTATGTACACACATACTATATAAACATTCTCATTCTGTTGTTCATTTTGTTAATGTAGAATTGTCTTGTTCTATCACCAAACGTTGGCTAAGCTTTAGATATTTCCTCTTATATATGTTATATACAGTTTTGAATTCAGTATTCTCAATTACTGGGAAGCTTTCCTGTTCCTGAGACAGCAAAGAAAGCCCAAACCAGCACTCTCCTTCCATCATGTCCTCTGAAAATAATTGATCACACGGCATGGTTCAGATGAAATGATCTGCCTTTTTAATAGCGCAGAGCCTGTCTTCAGTTTCATGTTGGGGAAGTTGTTAGCCTGTACGAGTGGATAAAGAGTAATCAATGCAGTATTTCAGATAAACAAATTATTTTTCACAACTACAGTTGGGTGAGATGTGAATAAGGAGGGAACTGTAGTGCAGGGTAGATGAGATAAGGCTGGGTAGAGGGTGAAATTTCTGTCTTACATAGATTATATAATTATACATTTATAATCCTTTAAATTGGATACAGCGCTCTGCATGTTGGTATCTAGTTAAATGATCCACTGAGACCCTGACAAGCATAAAACTGTTACTGAAAATGAATGAGTGAGATATGAGCATCAAATCCTTGTTAGCATATAAACCAGTGAAATATATGAAGAAAATTACTGGTTATCACTGGGAAAGGTTGTTAGGATGGTTACACCTGCACCACCAAGAGAATCCTGCCATAAAGCATCACAGCCTCAAGCATCAAGCAGGATAGACAAGCTCTCCAGAGGTTGGTGCAATCAGCTGAATGCACCATCCGCACTGAGCTCCCTGACCCGCAGTCTATCTGCTGGACCAAGGCCAAGAAGATAATGAAGGAGCTCAGCCATCCTAACTATGGACTCCTCTCTCTGTTGATGTCAAGGAAGTGCTTCTGCTTTGTGGAGGCCAAAACAGAGGAAATGAGGAGAAGCTTCCCTCAGGGCTTTCAGGCCCTCACCCAGGACCAAACTATCTAGACATAATCATATAAATACATAGCTTGGATTGAACATTTCTGTCCTTCCCAGAAGAGTTGAAGCTGTTATAGCTGCAAAAGGCGGGACAACTCCATTTTACATTCACGTGCATGTAAAGGCAGACGTCCCAAAACTTTTGCCAATATAGTGTATCTACACTCATTTCAATTACTTAATGGATTATTGCAATGATTTGATTGGCAGTTGTTTCCCCGTTGATGTGACATTCACAAATATGTAAATAAAGTAATTTAACTAAATTCAACTAAATATAATTAACAACAGCCTCTGTGGACATAATAATAGGCTAGCTCTCTGCGGCATTCTGCGACGCCACGCCCAACATCTCTACAGTATTTCATCTGATATATTATCATTAAAATAATTTTTCTAACGTGTGAATCCATTTAAAGGCATCTGTTTCCATGAGTCATTGCAACGTATATTTTCGTTGATGTATTTGCAGATTGACGCAAATACCGTTCTGTTCAATTCAGTTCAGTATAGCAACGGATGGACATTTTATCAAAGCAGCTTTAGAGAAATCTAAAAAACAAAAAAAAACATCAGTATATAAGTGTAAAAGGTAGAAATGCAGTCAGATGGTTATTATATTCAAATCATTATGGATTTCGAAAATTCCTCTTGATATGTTAAGCTGACTTTGGTGTACGTAATAATTTGACTCATGTTCTTCTAAGATCCATCAGTTTTCTCTCACCTCTGATTAAATCCATTTTTTTATCGTATAAAAAATGTTCAAGTTTCACTTTCATCCTTCTGGCATTGTGTGAGATCTGAACTACTGAATACGAGTTCCATTTTTAACCAGAAGTACAGGGATTGATGATCTAGTTGGCTCTTCTGTTTCCACCAGCAGGAGTTCTACACTAGCACATGGCATGACTACCATCTCATTCTACAACAGATTGGACTGCAAACTGAGTGATTCTGGCAAATCTGAAACAGGAGTGACATTTGACTGACAGCACCTGCTGATATTCTGAGTGACAGATGATTGATAAACCACTCGTCAGGATATGACAAAAAATAAACCACAATGTAAGAATATGATGCTCGTGACCTTCTCAAAGCTCTTCATGCTTAAATGCGGTTGGTTGTAGCCTTTTTGTGAAAATCGACACAACAATGCTAAACTACTCTATTTCCAAAGGCTACAGTGTGTCTGGACTTTTTACAGGTTTCAGTAGAACACAGAGCAGGTCAGACCATCAGCAGTCATAACTCAACAGAACCTGCCCTGTGATAAATGCTGAACAGAGAGGAAACTGTTGTGTGCTGAAGTGGATGCTATAAATCAAAATAAATCATGTGTCACGGTCTGAACGTATCTGCTACTCCAGTGGAGGACTCTCATATTGTCCTGCCTTCAGCTCTTATCACAAACATGTCTGTCAGAGGATCAGGGAGATGCTCTGAATGTTTCCACTAACTGAAAACTCTATTTTTATCAAAAATGACATCAGTCCAGTCTAATTTTAGTTTTTGTTTTTTTTCTAGTATTTTTTTTTTTATCTATCTGTTACTCTGATGCATGCCAACAGCATTCTGCAAAATCTACACTACACTGCCAATAGTATTGGGACACCCCTCCAAATCATTGAATCCTGGTGTTGTTTTTCAGGGGTTGGACTCGGCCCCTTAGTTCCAGTGAAAGGAACTCTTAATGCTTCAGCTTCATACCAAGACATTTTGGACAATTTCATGCTCCCAACTTTGTGGGAACAGTTTGGGGATGACCCCTTCCTGTTCCAACATGACTGTACACCAGTGACCAAAGCAACCTCCATAAAGACATGGATGAGTGAGTTTGGTGTGGAGGAACTTGACTGTCCTGCACAGAGTCCTGACCTCAACCCCATAGAACACCTTTGGGAGGAATTAAGCCCAACCCCTGAAAAACAACACCTGAATTCAATGATTTAGAGGAGTGTCCCAAAATTTTTTGGCAATATAGTTTACATTATGAACAGAATGCACATCCATGTCTACATTCTATTTAATTTGTTTCCTCACTGATGTGACATTCACAAATATGTAAATAAAGTACTGAGAATTCAACTAACTAAAGCCTAGTCTAGCTCCCTCTGCAGCGTTCTGCGACTCCACACCCAACATTTCTACAGTACGTTTGACCCTGGAATATTATCATTAAAATAATTTTTTTATCTTTTTTTTAACGTGTGAATCCATTGAAAGGTATGTGCTTCCATGAGCCATTGCAACTACTGTGTCCATATATTTTTCCTGAGGTATTTGCAGATTAAAGTGACCGATCTCTTTATAGCTTTACAGAAAAATGTTAATTGAGGATATACACAGATCAGGCATAACATTATGACCACCTGCCTAATATTGTGTTGGTCCCCATTTTGCTGCCAGAATAGCCCTGACCCATCCTGCACTGTGTATTCTGACCCCTTTCTATCAGAACCAGCATTAACTTCCTCAGCAATTTGAGCAACAGTAGCTCATCTGTTGGATCGGATCACACGGGCCAGCCTTCTCTCCCCACGTCCATCAATGAGCCTTGACCGCCCATGACCCTGTCTCCGGTTCACCACTGTTCCTTCCTTGGACCACTTTTGATAGACACTGACCACTGCAGACCGGGAACACCCCACAAGAGCTGCAGTTTTGGAGATGCTCTGATCCAGTGGTCTAGCCATCACAATGTGGCTCTTCATCAAACTCGCTCAAATCCTTACTCTTGTCCATTTTTCCTGCTTCTAACATCAACTTTGAGGATAAGTGTGAAATCTATTAATATATCCCTAATGAGCAAGTCAGAGGCGAAGGTGATGAGTGAAACTCATCGAAACAATGCAAAGAAGAAACCTTGAGAGAAACTGGACTCAAAAGAGAATCTCATCCTCATCTGGGTGACTCTGTACAGTGTGATTATAAATAATTCCTTTCTAAAACAGTTCTATAACTAGATGAGCAAAAGGTGCAGTTACATAACCAGGAGGATTTGTTCTGGTTAAAACATTCACTCCATCTTCAACTCTGTTGAAGTTATCAACTTGTCCCCTGAGCAAATCCATTAGCCGTTATGACTTGTTAAAGGGACAGATTTTTTCCGGCTATTTGAAGTCTGTAAACTGACCAGTGGTATGTTCAGCTTAGATTTGCAAACAGAACAGAGAGAGACAACCCGACGTTACCTCCTGCAAAATTCGCCATCACACTTCATCTGTTTTACATGACGCAAAACCACAGACTTGCTGTCTCCACTGCCCCATCTGACACACACACACACACAAAGATGTGTATAAGACAGAGAAGAGAGAGAGAGAGAGAGAGAGAGAGATTAGAGGCTGTGTATTTATATATGAATGTGACATAAAAATCCATTAAAAATAAAGTGTAGGGAATAAATATTACAATTTTTTCATCACTCATGCAATTAGACAGCATTTAGATAACAATACTGCTCATTGTGTATTGCAGAGAAAGACTGTCTTTGTCTGCGAGTTCTTCCAGAAGCAGTATATTAGCCGATAAAGAATAGTTATGTTCAGCTTGAACTCGCAGTAAAACATAATTTACAGAAATCTGCATCTGCGGTGAATATAATTAGATTTCTTTCAACAGTCACTCCATAATCAGTTTCAACAGAGATCAAACAACTTGAATATTTTTTATAAATATGTTGATTTAGAAGCCAGATTTTCTAGTAAACTGATGGCACACAGAGAAGGTTTCAACTTTTCCTCATGCCACATTTTCCACATACTGCCTTAACCTCAGACATGCCACTTCCTCTGTGGGTTTCTGGTATATGAGAGGAATATTCCCAGACACACACACACACACACACACACACACAAGCCAACATTTTCTAGATTTCTTTCTACACACCACTTAGCTGATACTTTTCAGTTATCTTCAGCTGTCATCAGTTAAGCTGCCTGTCATATTAAGTTTCTTCAGCCCAAAGATCGAACCGCTCTGGTTATTTAATCGCTTTGGCCTTTATAACTTTCAGCTTCTATTTCCCCCCCAACCAAAATTCTTCCCAAAAGCCTGCACACAGCAATTTTTTGGACATGTTCATGTAGTGAAAATGAAGTTAAAATGTTTAAAAATGGTGTCCCATAATTCACATATTCCTGGTTAAATACAGTTAGAGCAATTTATTTAATTGATCATTTAATCTTAATGGGTTAATTGTCAGTTCTGCCTAAATCAAGATGAATGCTTTGTCTTTGCTGTTGTTTTGAATTTTCATTAGTTTTCCGAGGTCAGTCTGCTCCCGTGGACCATTCAAACACAGTCTAAGCTCACCATCGGAGATTACCTGAATCCTGTAAAAGCACCAGATTTGATTAGACATCATTTAAAATTAGCCAGGATTCCCGTTACATGACACCATTTAGACTGAGATAACAACATATATGAAAAAATATATGTTTTTAGAAATATAGTTTTTCAATCATGTCTGGATTTAAAAAAATTAGTTGATAATAAAATGGTGGATACTGTGACTCATGTACATTAAGCACTCTGATACTTTTCAGAAACTAGCTTCTAAGAAGGTGCCATGTTTCAAGGACGCCACAAGAGGGCAGTAGAGACTCACACTGCATCCTGCTGGACCTCCGCAAATTGTGTGTCTGCGGTACAAATGTGTGGCGCCGTATAACAATGATCATGTAGCACAGAGAAAGAACAGGCACCGGACAGTAACAATAGATATGATTATCATTGTGAAAAGAGTCTCTACAAATACTTGTTGACATTTAAATACAAACAAACATCCCTGTAACATCACCAGAGTCATAGTGCTATTAACCGCAGGCTCATAGACTGTGTATACACCCATCAGGCATAACATTATGACCACCTGCCCTGACCCGTCCTGCACTGTGTATGCTGACACCTTTCTATCAGAACCAGCATTAACTTCTACAGCAATTTGAGCAACAGTATTGTTAATTCTTTTCAAGGAAAATTAGCTAAGGCAAGCTCAAAAGGTCACAGGAAGTCACCAGACGTCATAGATCATCTGAAGATAGAATCAAATGGAACAGAGTTTTATCAGAATAGAAAATAATAGATTATAAACTAATTTTAAAAAAGTCATCTTTGGTCTTGACACCACAAAATAACTACTTTTACAAAATAGAGTCAAATCAAAGATTTACAAAATGCTTGAAGGAAAATGTTACAAGTGGATTAGTTTTAAAATGGCCAAAAAGAGATTTTAAAATGAAGAACAAAGAAATGTCTGGACAGGACAAACAATGGTCATCAGTTATTGGTCATTGGGAACCATAATGATAAGTGATTAGTCATTGGGAACAATGGTGTCCAGTGATTCATCGCTGGGAACAATGGTCTCACGTAATTGGTTGATGAGAACAATGGTGTTCAGTGATTGGTCATTGAGAACGTAATCAGGTTTTACACACTGGAGGTGATGTGAACCAACCTGCTTTCTCCAGCAGCTCTGAGGTGAGCTGGAGGGCTATAATGAGTGCAGGCAGACGCTCATGTCTGCTAAAAATAGCTAGATTTGTTGCTAGGATCTTCATTTTTTTAAATAAAGTCACTAAATGGGTGTAAAAGTCATGAAATCTTTCAACACAGTCATTATGTAGGCAGTTCTGGGCACATGCACCCTAATCAGATGCCCGGTTCAGTGAATTGGCAAGTTTCAGGAGCGGGAAATGTCTAATCTATCTGGCATTAGAATAATTTTGTGTCTTTGTTGATGTTTATCTGCATAAAAAGATCATAAAACACATATATTAAACATTGATTCAAGAAGCAAGATTGTGTGATCACATGCTAATGACAAATAAATGAGATAATTATGAGGAGAACCCTAGGATCCTTTGTTTTTAATCAGACACCCCATGCAGGCCCAAATTACCCAAACTGTTGATTATAATCAAACGTATTACTGCTGCAATTCTTTCCAATATTTTGGAGAAGATAAAAAAACACTGGAGAAGAGTGCTCTTAATAGGCTCACACATACAGAAGTATTGTACATGTGGTGTTTGACATCTAACCCCAAAGTTCTGCCTAATACTCTACCTTCTGATTTATATAAACATCTGATCAGGTATAACAGTGTGAGCAGTGAGAGGTGAAGTGAATAAGACTGAGTATCTCCTCATCATGGCACCTGTTAGTGGGTGGGATATATTAGGCAGCAAGTGAACATTTTGTCCTCAAAGTTGATGTTAGAAGCAGGAAAAATGGACAAGTGTAAGGATTTGAGCGAGTTTGATGAAGGGCCAAATTGTGATGGCTAGACCACTGGATCAGAGCATCTCCAAAACTGCAGCTCTTGTGGGGTGTTCCCGGTCTGCAGTGGTCAGTATCTATCAAAAGTGGTCCAAGGAAGGAACAGTGGTGAACAGGACAGGGTCATGGGCGGTCAAGGCTCATTGATGCACGTGGGGAGAGAAGGCTGGCCCGTGTGATCCGATCCAACAGACGAGCTACTGTTGATCAAATTGCTGAAGCTGAATCAGCTGGTTCTGATAGAAAGGGGTCAGAATACACAGTGCAGGACGGGTCAGGGCTGTTTTAGCACAATATTAGGCAGACGGTCATAATGTTATGCCTGGTCGGTGTATAATAAAGTGCACTGTAAGTGCTGCCGAAGACGCTGTGCTATCAGTAAATTTATGTAGACCTGTATTTATAAGTCTGTGGAAGAAAACTATTGATTGTGACAAATTCTAGTGAAATAAATGTAATTTATCAGCATTAAAAAGTATGGAATTTTGCTGACAAAAATCTAGCTATGATGAATTATAGTGGCCTTTTTTTTAAGAATTCAAGTCCAGCATGGCTGAAGTGGAGGCTTTAATAGTACACTGTTTGTAGACTGTCTAGGTCTCTAATGAGTGTATTTATGGTCAAATCACTTCTGCATGATTGTGTTTGGTATCAAAATGAAGCCTTCTCTCTCTCTCTCTCTCTCTCTCTCTCTCTCTCTCCCTCTTTCTCTGTCTTTCTTTCACACTCACACACTTTATTAAACGAGGCTTGTGTATTCACAGCCAAATCCAAATTCATACAGCTCCGTTCATCAGCGACAAGAGGATGGAGGCAGCTGGTCGACACACACATAAATTAAGCATGTTATTGCGTTTCTGCACATTTTTAGCACCATTTCTTTTTTTCACTGGGGGTTATAACAGGCAGAGGGTCTACAATAGTGATTGTGTGTGTATGTGTGTGTGTGTGTGTGTGTGTGTGTGTAGACAGATAGTGATGTGCCCAATAGACTGATGGCTTTCATTAAAGTATACGTGTGTTTGTGTGTTTGTGGGGGTTGCTGGGGGATCCGGCATGTCGTCTCACCGTCAGGAGCCAGTACAAAACAGCGAGCTGCACAGATGGCTGTTCTTCACATGGCACCCTGTGAATGTGAGGAACCAGAGCACAGGCAAGCGAAAACACTTAATGTGTCAAACGCAGGGTTTGGCTAGCCGCTCTCGAGCCAGACCGGACTTTTCTCCAGAGCTGAGAGGCAGAACATATCCCTTCCAAGCCTGGATACTCACACTGCAAGTCTGCCACTGATTAGCACACCAAGCAGTTAATCTGCATACATTAACCACTGGCAGAATAACCAGACACCTGTATTCACACCGGCCTACAGACAGTGCCTCTTTATCAGTCAGGGTGAAGATTAGCTTTTAACATTGAATGTTAGTTCAATGCATGCGGCATAATTCAAAGGGTGACAAAGAAAAGCTTTCACTGGTCACTGAATCTCACAATCTCTTTACTAGCAATGAATTTCTCACTGAGCCGGGCAATTATTTTCAATTATATAGTAACACAGAAGTAAACTATATATTATAAAATAGTGTAACCTGCCTAACACTGTCACTGTGTGTGTGTGTGTGTGTGTTTGTGCAATCAGCTCTTTTTGTTGTCTAATAACTACATGACTTTCCTAATAGTTTCACAGTAGCTCATTGTGTAATTTATAATGCTGTTATGAGAAAACAGTGAAGTGCTATGTTGATGTTGCCTCCACTAAGTGGATTATTTTCCTACAACAACACATCCCAAAGTGTTTTAATCCTCTTATACACAGGCAATTTGTTAAATATTACTTTACATATTTGTTAAAAATGCAACGTCATGCACATCATTTTTATCCAATGAGCTGGTGAGACAAAGGCAGAAAGTTTTCTGCTGTAAAAATCACCCTTTATGTTTTGTTTTGAAAACCGTCAGATTCCTACACAAATCTTTACAGGCTGCAATTCCCAAATGCAACCAATCATCAACACCATTATGATCAGCATCTCAATCCCCAACTATAATCTACAATAAACCTCTGTAATCGACTACAAGCTGTGACAAGCTTCAGTAAACTACTCTAAACATTAGTAATCTACTGTAAACTATTATAAACTACTGTAGACTACTACAGGATACTATAAATTACAATAAACAATGAAAACGTTTTGGTACAGCCTCCAAATCAGTGAATTCAGGTGTTTTTTATGGGTTGGGCTTGCCCCCTGGCTCACAGTCTCCGCTCTAATTCATCCCAAAGGTGTTCTATGGGGTTGAGGTCAGGACTCGCTCATCCATGTCTTTATGGACCTTGCTTTGTGCACCGGTGCGCAGTCATGTTGGAACAGGAAGGGGCCATCCCCAAATTGACCAATGTCTGACCAATTAAATTGTCCAAAATGTCTTGGTATGAAGCTGAAGCATTAAGAGTTCCTTTCACTGGAACTAAGGGGCCGAGTCCAACCCCTGAAAAACAACACCTGAACTCAATGATTTGGAGGGGTGTCCCAATACTTTTGGCAATATAGTGTATACGTTTAAATTCTGTTAAAAATGAATTAGCAGCATTTGTAATCTTCTAAAAGTTGAATTTTATATCATCTTTCCTGAATTTGTTTGAATCACATGTGTTTGTTGACAGTTTACAGAAACAGGTTGTGTTATGTCAGTCAGATTGCCTTTATGAGAGAGTTGGTGGGTCCTGGTCAAGTTTATTGATGAAAAGTCCTAGACTCTCTGTGTGTTCCATAGAAGTATCTGACTAGTTTACACTGAATTCTTAGAATCTGGGGTTATTTTGGACCAGAATGTTATCAGGCTAGTGGAGTCTCACAGGTGTTGTTGTTACAATTCACTCTGGTATTGAAAGAAATTTCCCATCATCTGAGACGAATCCGCATTTAACATTGAATCTCCCAGCCCGTCTACTACACATCAACCTGCTTTGTTCTTTACCCACTATAACCTTTTGCCTTCAGACCAGTTGGCAGTGATAGAGCAGCTTTAAGCCAAACACTCCTCGGTCTCTCTGGCAGCCAGCTTTGTAATGCAAATAAGAAATACAGTCCATCTTCCATAAAGTGATGTGTGGCTGATCTTTACTCCAACAATCCCACAGAATCACCACAGCAAACAATCGAGCAGACTTTGTTTATTTTACAGCATTCTGAACTAATTCAGAGTTCAGCTCTTGAAGAAATACAGTTTGACTAATTAACTGTAGATGCCATTTTTCCATACTGTCAATCACCCACAGTGTGGGTCTGAGTTAAGTCTAATGTGAAAGCTTTTAATGGGAAGTGTATGTTTAAATGCTGACATATTGAAATACATGTTGTGATTTTATCTCCTGGGTTCATCTATTTATGTTATATAGATTTGCTTTGTGCACACTCTGTGATTTTCATTTGGGATTACTGAGTGACTGCAGAGTCCAACTCTCAATCTGCTGATATTCACCCGAGCCACCAGGAGCACCTGACCAGTTGCCACAACAACCGTTACTGATTGCTGGCCAAATGTCATTTGGGATCAGACTGTGACAGCGCACTCTCTGAAAGCAACACATACACACAGTTCTCAGTGATGCCCAGTGCCCAAGAACAGTAGCAGGGCATTTTCAGTGAACATTGGAATAATGTTTCATTTAACTATTTACTGTGTCAGAAATGACAATAAAAGCTTTTTGACTTGATTGGGGTTTTTTTTTTTTCAGGACCACGGACAGCATATACTGCCTCGCCATGCCCTCACCAATTTTCCAACCTCTCACATCTGGTGCTTAAGGCATTGCTTTATAAATATCTTTACCCTTTTTTGTGATTGTTCTATAGCTTGAATGTTTGCAGGATACAAAAAAAGTACATCTACACCACCAGAAACAGCTTCAGTAGTCTCCCTGTGGAAAGCCCTTCTGTGGATGAGTAAATATCACAGAACGGCAGCTAAAGGCAATAAAACGAACAAATATTAATGAGGAGCCCTCTGTGTTCTCACCAAACCTGGTGTCCTATCAGCAGATAAATAACATCTCCCGGTAGTGAAATGATGTCTACTCATTAATAGCCATAACGGTTCAAATTTCCTGCAATAAAGCAAAACCCATCAATCACACTCGGTTTTGAAGGCTACCGCCTGCAGGCATGTTTGTCACATTGCCACTGTTGTCCCACTGTGATGGTAAACAAAAAATACCGAGCCCTGACAGAAAGCAAGTGGAGACTTCAAACAACACAAATGTGGAAAAGTGGCCTGCCATCAACCCACCACCAAACAGCATAAAATAGTAAAGTAGTGCAGGTCCTTATTATTCTGTGCAGGTTTTCTGAACTAGAAGGATGCCATGACTCCATTTCTGGAGACCCGCAGCTCTGTTCAATCCTATGTTTTTTACTGCTCCAGCACACCTAATTCAACTCATCTGCTAATTACCAAACTCTGCATGAGGTTAATCAGACGTGTTAAGGCAGAGAAAATAGGAAGCTGTTGGCAGCAGATCTTCAGAACTAGAGCAAAGAATCCCTAGTGAAAGGTGTTCATGTGAATTTGTATTTCTGAATAACAGGCCATTTGTTGAGAATACGAATCTGGACATTCGTAAGGAGCCTTAACGGCCGTGCAGTTCCTCGCCCAAAATGCAATGTGTGGCTGTTGATAAATGAGATAGCGATCAGTGGCGAGTCTAATCTGATGTACATTTGGAGTGAAGCGAGAGCGATAAAGGTAAGTATTGATCTTTCGAGTGCGGAAGACAGCACAGGTGCCCTTGAGCCTTAAGCAAGTTTGTGATTAGAGGATGTGTTATCTCTGACTGCTCTACCTTTCACACACCCTACCAACATTTAGCTTTCTGAATCATGAAATATGGTAGCGTATTAGCACACTGTGATGAAGAATAACTATGCTACACCTAAACTGCCTACAGCTAAACCTAGCACGTTGTCCACTAACAAGTGACACAAAGTTAGATGACCATTAATTTCATTTAAAATGAAATGGGTTTGATAATCACCATTTACTTAGACAGAAACATTTTTATGAAAAAATGTAATGTTTCTTATGGCTCACCTGCCTATAAAATGGTGTCATAAGTAAGATATCATCAGTTCACTTTTGTAGGCAGAAATGCCTTGTTGATGAGACGGGTCAGAGAAGAATGGCTAGACAGAACCATGGTGAGCAGAAAAGCATCAAATCCATCAGAATATTTCAAACCTTAAACAGCAGAAGACAATAAAAGACCACACCCAAGAACATGAATCTGAGTATAGAGGGAACAGGATCATAAAAACTGGGAATGTGAAGATGAAAATTGAGGACAACTGAAGGAAAAACCTCTGGTCTGATGAGTCTTGATTTCTGCAGCCTCGTGCACATGGCAGGGTCAGAAATTTATGTGAATAGTATGAATTCACTGACCTGACCTAACACATGTCAGCGGTTCAGGTAGATAGTGGTGGCATAATAGAGTGAGGGACGTTTTCTTGACACATATTCGGCTGCTTGGGCATTCTTTAAATGCCACAGTCTACAGTATTGTTGCTGACCACTTGCATCCCTTTATGGCAATATTTATCCATTTCATAATAGCTACTTGGAGCATGATAGTGCTTTTGAAGCACAATTCATCTCAATCTGGTTCCATGTCCATGAGAATTCAGTGTACTTCAATGGCTTCGTCACCACATCTTATCCAATAAAGCAACTTTAAGCTGTGGAAGAACAGGAGATTTGCCACATGAATGTTCAGCAGACAAATCTGCACCAATTACGTGATGCAATCATGTCTGACTCCTCACATCTGAACTCTGAAAGCCTCAATTTTTGGTATCTCACTTCACATGTTTAACTCCACACCATGAATAAGGCCCAGGGAGAATCTGAAGAATCTAAACCTGAATATGAAGACAGAATTTGCAGGACAGCAATGAAAACCAATCAATGATCTGTGAAGCTTCTGACAGATGCTGTTCCAGGTAAGTGTGTCCTGCAGCGCTGTTCTATTTATTCGGATCCTCTCCACATTGGTGTTCTGTGCACGCAGGTTATTCTCACACTTCATCTCGCCCTTCTAGACACTTGCTTCAATTCGTGGTACCTGTCTGACCTACTCCTCTTCATTCTCTCTCTGTTCTCAAGGGCATGACCCCTCGCTCTCATACTATTACATGCTGTCTTTCACACACACTCACCCTCTCTTTCTGTCTCTCCAAGTCTCTCTCTCTCACACACACATGCATACATGTATCTCCTCCTCTGTCTTTCCTTCTTTCTCTCTTTCTCGCTGCTACAGGGGTCATGCTGCCATATAACTTGCATCAGCTCATTAATGGGCTAGCAGGAGATTCTTATAACACTCCAGCCAAAATGTTCTGTCAAAGCCCTCAAGCATCCAACTTTATTTCTACTCAACCAACCAGTGATGTGTGACTTCTCCTCACTCTTTCCATTTACCATTGCACCGCTCATAACTACAGTGTAGGGGAACTTATCTTCTTCTTTTTAGAGATTTAAAAAGTGACTGATCTTCACATATTATTTCAAAATCTTAAAAAAATCCACATTCATATTGTTTCAGATTTGCCAGGTATGCTGATCTGTACATTGATCACAACTGTCAAAGTTACAGCAAAAATTTAATGTCACATACAGAACCATATACAGTATGACATGTCTGTGTCATAAATGTCAAATTAAAACATAATAATTAAAAAATAGAGTTACAATAAAAACAGAAAGAGAATTACCTGTTCAGTAAATAAAAAAGGATCAAATTGTGATGGCTAGACCACTGGATCAGAGCATCTCCAAAACTGCAGCTCTTGTGGGGTGTTCCCGGTCTGCAGTGGTCAGTATCTATCAAAAGTGCTCCAAGGAAGGAACAGTGGTGAACTGGGGATAGGGTCATGGGCGGTCAAGGCTCATTGATGCACGTGGGGAGAGAAGGCTGGCCCGTGTGATCCGATCCAACAGATGAACTACTGTTGCTCAAACTGCTGAAGAAGATAATGTGTTAAAGTGCTTCACTGATGACAACAGAGAGAAGAATCCATGATAAGGATGGTTGATCTTCTTCAATCCACAACACTTTGGAGAGCCCATTATTCCTGTCTGATGCTCTATCAATCCAGGAAGTGCTGCTTCAGGTCAGGACTGTGCAGGTGTAAAAGTTCCTCAGTAGCTTACCGGACAATGTAAAGTCCCTTAAGCGTCTACTGCAGTAAGACAGACCTTCCTCACCAGGGTGTTAATGTGACAGGACCGTGACAGGTCCTGTGTGATCACCAATCTAGCAGAAGTTCTGTGCTGAAGTTCACTATCATCTTCATTGTCTTGCTGACATTCAGGAGGACATTTTTCTCCTGGTACCAGTTCTCTAGGCTTCCAGGAAGGCCTTCTTGTTGTTATCAGAGATGAGGATCACCACACATAAAATAATTAACACAGTAAGTCACTTAGCCGAAAAGCATCCAAAGATGAGTAGTGTTTGATTCAGGTCTTTTGAAAAAAAAAAGAAAAAAGCATGGTCCAATTTGGAATATTATCTGATTTGCATGAAATTCATGGAATGAATTTAATGCAGAACCCAATATTGCTAATAAAGTCTAGCTATGAAAGCTGCAAATGAAGATCAACTGCAGTTCTTGATTTTTATAACAACTCAAAGAAATATATATATAGAATAAAAACTCAACCAATATAAAAGCCTAAAGCCTTGGGATTCTTAATATATGCACAATATAAACTGTTGGAACTGAATCCTGATGTATTTACTTCCTCTGGGTGATTCATCCAGGCCATATGTGGGTGCAGACCAAAAAGCTAGTCTGTGAATGCTTGTGAGAGTCGTGGTGTGTCCAAAACCCAAACACATCTTCGTAGTGGCACAGCAATCTTCCTAAGAAGCATGTCTTAAACAAATTCTGGTGTCACTATCAAAGTGTTGCCTTCGAAAACATGGATTATGAGGCAGCACTGGCAGCCAGGTATCAAGTTCTGTTTCAGACACACCAGTGGCCTCAGGTTGTTTCCAGGAAAGCTCGAGTGAGTTTCATGCTTCATCCCACACACTCCTCAGCAAGTTATTTTTGTTCTTTTCTGTAGCAATTATTTGTGCAGTATGAAACTAAGTCAAACCAAACAGAAAACATTCATTAAAACACGCAGGTCACTATATTTGCTGTACTGCTCGAGGCTCTGTGGAAGCGCTCCACACATTTATTGCAATCCTGGCACGTTGCTCGGATTAAAATGGATAATTAGAGAACATGTGAGAGCGAGCCAGAGTCTGTGCTTTTTCACTAGTTTAGGATATCATTAAAATGTGGATTTGAAGCATATTATGCTTAAAAACCAAAATGGACATGAAAACGGGAGAATTAAAAGAATATCTGAAGAGGGAATAAAGAAACAAGGGACACAATGTGTGGGAATCTTTTCATTCCTTCCTTAATTGGATTAAAAATCAGTGATTACAGTAGCGGCGCTTGATATTGGTATTTAAGCAGAACTAAAGAGGAGGACACACACACACACACACACAGATACACACACACACAAACTCCTGCATTTACAACATGGGAGCAATCTGTAGGAGAAGACTCCGAGATGCTGATGAGGAGGCATCCCACAGGGCAAAGGCTGAGCATTGATTTTCGGCTTATCAATTCTGCTTCTTTATTCGCGGCGTGAATGGCTTTCAGCCGAGGCCAATACAAAGCCTGGGACGAGAAAGAGTGATGGCTAATCGATGCTGAGCGCACTAAGCCGCACCCGGATCTCCATGCAAACATGTGGATCAGCTCAATGGGTGTGCAAAAGAGAGAGAGAAAGAGAAAGAAAAAGAAGTGGGGGGTGTGGAAAAGTAAAGTCACAGGTGAACACGGATGAGACAGAGACTAATGCTTTCTCCAATGAACGCTTGCCCTTGCCAATTCAAGATAACCACAAAAGACTATCTGACCGGCCTGCTGTTAACTAGCTAAACAAATTTCTCATTTTTCAGCATTTGTCACTTAATGAAACCCCTGTTTGCTGATTGGTAATTAAGTACGCCTTTGGCCGTGTGACAACGTCTGTACAACGTCCATATACTCTCCCAAAGCCTACACATTCCAGCGTGGCAAAATTGCTTTACTTTAGAAGTGTCAAAAGAAATAGATTTTCCTGTGTGTGTGCTATATATGTTCCATATGGTCACATGTTAGTGAACAGTTGAAGGTGTGTTAGCAGGGATAATAGAGGCTGCAGCTTTCGAGGAATGACATGTCATTTACTGAGAGATTAATGGCCTAACTTGGTGCGGTTGGGAATCCAGTGCCTTTCAAAAGCCACAAAGGTCCCCCCACCACCCGCACACAAATCCATGAGAGATCGAAAAAAAACACAGCGTGTGTGTCTGATTCATGTGGCCAATCAATGCTCCGGCCCTCAGTCCGAACCCTGTGCTCCCTACCTCCTTTTCTCCTCTCGTTCACTGCCAGCCACGATGCTGAAAGTGTGTGTGTGTGTGTGTGTGTGTGTGTATGTGTGTGCAGCATGAGAATACACTGCATGAATATATTCAACATCAAACACAGAGCTTCATGTGGAGAAAGTATAATGTGTGTTGGCACTGCTGTAGCAAAATGTTCCTCGGTTCTATGTGCCTGTGTTTGTGCTTGGTCAAGCGTCAATATTTGACCAATTTGTTGAATATTGCATACGAATTAGGAGAGAGAAAATGTGGACATAGAGAACGAAATTACAGCTTACACACATATAGAGATAAGGATAGAGATAGATAGATTGAGAGAGAGAGAGAGAGAGAGAGAGAGAGAGAGAGAGAGACAAGAGAAAACATCCCTCTGCATGTCGGACATGTTGGATAATGACCTCTCAGTCACTGTGTCACCTCAACAGGACATATGTGTGTACACTAGGTGTGTGTGTTTTGTCTTCAGCATGGTCACCACACCTATCCTATTTCTGTCACCCTGTCAGGAAAATGATAGACTCACACACACACACACACACACACACACAAATCCCGTCCAACAAAACACACTCACGCTGACAGAACAGCAGGATTTCAAATGTCTTTCCAAGCTGAACCAACAGTAATCAGCATATATTGAGGAGTTCAGTCAGAAAGAAAATCACCACAGTGAAAAGAAGCACAGATGCACACCCTATTCATCCTCACAGCTATCATGTGCACGAACAATCAATCCATCAACTTCACAGCAAACTAAGGACGCACAAATCTCTTTTTTATTCTTAATATCGATTCCAATATGAGATTGATGTGAAACGTCGCATGTGCCACATATTAAGACAATTCATATTCTCAACGGTGAGAAAGATCTGTGTCATGTGAGTCATTACACGCAATCATGGCATGAAATATTTCAGCGCTTCGCACACACGAAGGTAAGCCAAATCTGATCCGATATCCAGCCAGCAACTCAGCATCCAGCCAATATCAGCAAACATGCATATTATTGGATTTACGCTTCTCTGTAGAAACAGTTAGCTCTTTGTCGTGAATCAGTTCTGGAGGTTTGTCTGAAAGGAAGTGTACAAAAAGAGAGAAGCAGACAAACTACAGGAAGTACAGGAGAGATTCACACTTCTCTTCGATTTTCACAGCGTCATTGTTTCAAAGTGTTTGGTCTATTTCAGAGCAGAGAGACACGGAGACACAATCGGGATTAATCATCATGTGTTCTGAGTAGAACAGAATGGTGGTGTTCTCGGAGAGATGGATCTCCATCAGAGTGTCAGCACTATGATCTGGGAAGCTGTCTGTCTGTCTGCATGTCTGCATGTCTCACTATTTCAGTGGTGTATTGTTAGTACACAAGCCCACCAGGCAAGGAACAGATCTGAAGGCTGAGAATCACTTTGCCCCTTCCTTTGGTCAGATGATACTTTTTTCTCATGACACCTGTCTCAAGTTATGTGCCAAAAACATGGGAAGGCTTACCTGATATATCAGAAATGGACACTAACATCAAGTGGGCGAAAAAAGGATGTTAGCACATCCAGGTATCGTCAGGTACAAACAATACACAGAATAAAGAATCTGTTGGTCTGATTCTACAGATTTAAAATGTAGTTTCCTCCTGCTCCTCCTCCTCCTCTTTCCCCTCTTCCTCCTATCCCTCCTCCTTCTTATTTTTCATTTCCTCTTCCTGTTCCTTCTTCTTCCGCTACTAGTACTTCTTCTTCTTCTTCTTCTTCTTCTTCTTCTTTGTTGTTTAATATTTTCATTCATTTGGTATTATCATTAATACCAAAATAGCTAGCTAAATCTTTAAGTCGTAAGATACAGGACTCTACATCTCACGTGATCCTGAACTCTTGTAAACTACAGGAACTTTTGTAGAAGTGGAGCGTTTTTAAGATATTTTTGTTTCTAGTTACTACACATAAAATTCCAAAACTTGTTTTTCAGTCAAACACAATGAATGTGTTTTTGTATTTTTCATCATAGCAAAATAAGTTGATACTTATTTTGAAAGCATTTCACCATTTTTTATGGTTGTTTAGTTCAGAATTACAAAGTAATATAACAACTTCATAATTAATTCTATATGGTTAGAAAATACATCGAAA
Source organism: Hemibagrus wyckioides (assembly GCF_019097595.1). Taxonomy (NCBI): domain Eukaryota; kingdom Metazoa; phylum Chordata; class Actinopteri; order Siluriformes; family Bagridae; genus Hemibagrus; species Hemibagrus wyckioides. The sequence goes on from NC_080725.1 coordinate 1,486,259, forward strand.
TTTTCCCAATTCTGTCTGCATGTTCTCGCACATGAAACATATATATGATGTCAAAGTCATCAAAACAACAGAGACTGATTGTTGTCCTGAAGAAGTCTTCCAACTTTTTCTCAGGATTCACTCCTGAGGAAGATAATAATATCATTGTTGTTGGCAGAGCATTCGGAGGTCTGCTTCAGGCCATTCTTGTCTCTCAGGTCAGACATTCTATAAAACTGTCACAGCATGGCTTTATTTAGAATAGGTTTACAGTACCTGCTTTGGTCTCCATTGTTCAGAGTCAGCATAATGCTGTAAAAGGAATCCCAAAAAGTGAAATTCATGCCACCTTCATTGACTTTTCAGGAGCATTTGATACTGTTGATTCCTGCCAGTTCCTGACTGCTATCGCAGACTACTTCAGCATCACACGCTCACTTTGGCAGACACTTAACAGCTATCTTAGACAGGAAAGTAGGGATGCTGCTGGTCTCAACCACAGCCAGTGCTGTCCCAAGTGCCTTGAGGTGGTGTCTTGTCTCCATTGTTGTTTGTGCTCTGTTTTATCACTCCAGATGACAGGTTACCGTGAGCTGTGTGCCTTGTGAAATATTCTGATGACTTTAACAAAAACCCTGATGCCCGGTGGTACCCAATCTTATAGAGATGCAGTGGACAACATTACTCACTGGCTGCAAACAGAAAAAAACACCAAGGATATGATCATTAGTTTTAGGAAAGAGGAAGACATACTTGACCTGCCTATTCCTGAGGTCAGTGGTCAGTGCATTGCACGGGTAAGGACTTTTCAACTTCAGGGCATTCATTTCTCATCAGATTTATATTGGAATGAAAATGCAGAAGAAACTACAAGCTAGGATTTACTATCTGAGCATGACAGTGTAGAGTGTAGGGCTCCCCACACAAGTACTGGCTCAGATCTGTGTCTTTCATTAGGCCGGTGCTGCCCAGTCTGGGTGTTTCTGCCAAAACAACTCATTATAATCCTAGAGTACAGAAAAAATGCTGCCAAATTACTGGACTTCCATCTACACATTTTCAGAGCTTGCAAGAGAAAAAATATGCAGAGAGTTTAAAGGACACCTGCAAGTCCTTTGCATACATTTCTGAGTGTCACTCAGCCTAAGTATGGACTCCATAACAAAAGAGACATTAACATTGCTATAAGCAGGACAGTTCGAGATCAGAAGTCATTCAGTGGTCATCATAAAGCTTAAAGTTAGATTAAGAAAAGGCTTGTAGTAGCATCCTTAAACTTCACAAAAGCATGCAAGTATTATAATCTGTGCTTGTCAGTAATACATTTTGTGTTATTTGGTTAAAATTACACATGGCTCAGAGTTACAAAAATGACAAGCAATGATGAGGCCCAATTTGTATCCAAGACTGTAGAGTAGCTCAGAAAAAAACTTCTGGTCAAACTTCTCCTGACCATTCCGGTGTGCCATTTTTGCCTAAAAAAACATATAAAGTATAAAAGTTGTGGCATGTGGTGTTGTGTCTTTTGAGACCTGCTGTCAACACATACACACACACACACACAAACACACACACACACCCTGGTTCTTTCTTGGCATCCTACCAACAGGGTTGCAGATGTACACCTACATGTTCCAGGTGTAGTTGGTCCCAGCTTTGCATGTTGCCAGATTTCATGCCATATTCGCCTGGTTTACTTGGCATGTATTGTTTGAAGAGACAGCAATTTCCCCAGATTGCAAATGCGTGATGGCACAGTGCCGGCCCACGCTTACCACTTTCATCTAGCCCGCATATTAGCATGGAATGACGCCGGATGAACTCATCTGAAACTGGCTGCCAGAACATAGCCACTACTCAACCTTGATAAGACTCTATCTCAGGCATGATATGGAGCAGAACTTCCAGTCGAGACAAAGCTGGCCCAAAATTGAAATGCCATACAAGCATTGGCTATAGTTGATTGCATTTGGGATTAGTTTCCAAATGCCACGAAAATCTTAAAAGTCCGCAATTATCCGTGCTCCAGTATACACTTTCCATTACATGCTAAAGCTCAGCCATATTTGGCTCTGAATCGACTGATATCTGGGACCCAAAGTAACCTCTGGGTCTGGATTGTAGCAGATGCTAAACCCATGTGTCCCAGACATCTCTAATTGCAGCTTCTTTACTTCACTGATGTTGGGTAGGATTTGTATCCTGATTATCAGACTACCCTTGAGAGAGTGAAAAAGGTTGCAATTGACAGTTGTCTCACAAACTGCCTGAGCAGACGATGGTGAAATGTTCGCAAGGCTCCTAGGAAGCCACATTTATGAGTTAAGGCTATGGGAAACTTTTAGAGTAGCGCTCAGCCATGTTGTGGTTGTACGCAAGCAAATGTTCCCATAATAAAAGATACAGATGTTCTGTCTGGAAAGTGTGGTTCCTGTGGTGGCAACTAAATACTAGTCCAAGATAGACAATTGTATAGTGCCAGACTTTCAGCTTTATATTCTGCGTCATCAACATAGACTTAAGTATTTCTATGTTGAATGGGAATAAAGGTGGCACAGTTTGCTGAGCTTCAGTCCTGAGCTCGGGTCATTGGCTGTGTGGAGTTTTGATTGTTCTCTGTGTGGCCATTTGGGTTTCTGTTGGATTCTCTGGTTTCCACCTACTTCCCAAAAACAAGACAAGTCTAAGGTATGTGAGAATGTGTGTGAACATGGTGGCCTCTGATGGACTGGCACACCATCCAGGGTATATTTCCACCTAACCAGTGTTCCAGGGATCTGCCATGGCCCTGACCAGGATGAAGTGGCTATTGAAATTTAATGAATAAAAATGAAAACAGGGACTGAGGGACTGATGATACTAATCCAAATGTTTTGGTCCTGATTTGAAGATTCTTCTTTTAACCATGTCTTCCTAGTTGTATAATACTGCAATTCTGCATATATGTGCACTTTCTGCAGGTACAGGCACACGAGGTGATATTTTCCAGCCGTTTGAAAGAGCTTAAACTAATTGTATTTGGATAAAATCGTCAAATTTCTGCCTTCAAATGAAGCTCTTTGTTCATATTCATTTACACATTTCATTATTGCCATTATGCATACTTGTGGATTCTATCTTAGCAATCAAACCTTCTGGTCTGGGAGTGATTTTGCATATATATTCCCTAATTTATCAAATGAATGTCCCAACTCCCCTTTATAATTAAGGATAACTGGGAGATTTATTGGTGTATGGAGTTCCCAAAGGAGGTGCAGGTGCTAAGATATACTCCTTTCCAATCTGTGCTAGACTGTAATAGTCTGTTTTAATTTAAGGTGTTAGGTCGTAGACTCTGATACTTGCCAAGATCCGTTCTGACATTAATCGAATCTGTGATCGATACTCACACCTTTTTTTTTGGTTCTGTTCTTCTGTATACACATTTTATCCATCATTGCAATCTTTTCCTGTCTCACTTGTACTAATAGAGAGGTGTATGTTTAAATAGAGATATATTGTCTGACACTGAAGGCAGAATTGTACCTGAAAGCTTGAAATTATAGATATGATTTAGATTAGCTTTTGATCTTACTTTGTACCTGGTAAGCTCATAGTAGCATAAATCATAGAGTACTAACAATACCCCATGAGGACACTCTCTGCGTTCTCGTTTGAAAGAAACTACAGATTTCCAAATTGAATAATGAGGGACAATAATTATATTAGACAGTTAGATATTTCTAAGTGTCTTTGTCATCAGTCATTTGCAGAAATACCCACACACATACACACACACAAAAATGATATATATATATATATATATATATATATATATATATATATATATATATATATATATATATATATATATACACACACACACACACATTCAGAATGCTTCACTATCAACCCACACTTCCGCCTACACTCATGCATCCATCTGCTGGGAGCTGCTGCTACAGTACTCCAGTCAGTTAAAAAAATAAAAATAAAAAAGCATACAAGCCCAAATCTTTACTTGATGAAATCTTTTGAATCTTTTCGATACCGGAATCCAGAGAATCAATAACGGTTAGAAGTGCATCCATTGCTTTACAAAGATGCAACTGATGTTGGCCTGATTATTTCATCAGAAGTATTTAACCCTTCCCATGGTCCTTCAGCATGTCCAGACTTGCACTGCTCACTTTGTAACTACATCCCTTTCCTGTTAGCTTCAGTGTAGTTATTGAATTATTCATAGTCTGAACTGAATAATAAGTTTAAAGACAAACTACTGAATAATACACCAGGGTTTATCTTGGACAAGACCAGGCTCATTTGAACTGACTTCAAACCTCATACACACATTCACCAGGTCTTCTGGGACAGTAATTGTGGCAACTAAACAGCAGAAAAGGTGAATGATTCAGATACATAAATAGATAAATTTGCTTTTTGTGGCATGTATTATTTAACAGGTAAGACAATACGAGAATAATCCAAAAAAAAAAATCGTTTTCAACAATTTCATTTTATATATGCACACACACACACACACACACACACACACATACAGACAAAGCTCTGTTGGTGATAAATGCCTTCTGGTTCTTCCTGGTTATCAAAGATCATCATCATCTCACCACAGTCAGAGGAAGGAAAGAGGCACATCCGAAGCCAAAAGTTAAAGTAATAGCAGTCGAGCATGCTCACAGTGTCATGTATTTGAACAACAATGTTATCTAGGAACCTCCTCACCCTGGGGTAAATATGAAGATGTTCCAGATTAGACAGGCAGAGCTGGAGGCACCATGGGAAATGAAGTCAGTCCTGTGCATGGGTTTGATCAGATAAGGGACGTATCACTCTCACACTCGTTCATAACGCTGTCTTATCTGCACGTGGCAATATTTCATGAAGTGTGGCTCGCAGTCCGGCTGCACTTGCATTTCCTGCAGCCGTTTATGAAAAGCAGCTGAACAAATCTGGCTCTCGGAAGACGGGAAGTTCAAAATCAAACTCATGGAGGCTTTTCTCTGCAACATCAATGTGCAGAAAGACCACTCTGTGCATGAGTGCAAAATAATTACTGGACGAAGCTAACGCACGTGGGAAAAGCCCTCGTGATATACCAAGATACGTAAATCGATGATGTGCAGGTAACCATGGCAGCAACTCCTACACCACACACACACACACACTGTATTGATGGTAAAGTGGCCTTTACTTGACCAACGCACAGCTGATTAACCTGCTTTAGCCTATATGAGGTACTTCAAGCTATAACTAATGTTATACACTCAGACTGGATCTGCACATCAGAAATCTAACCTATTAAACTGCCCTTTTCAATTAGTTTCAATTGCAGAATGAAACATAACACTTACTGAACAATTAACGTTAATATTTAATATTACAGCGATCTTGACCACACTGATGACTTGTGTTTAATAATCATTCATTTATTCTCATTTGTTTTTAATTATAACCCAGTTGGTCTACATTTAGCATTGAGTTACTCTTATGATTGTGTGTCACATGGCAATATAATGTGTATCATGGAGGCCTATATTTTATCTAGGATTTTTTTTTAATCTGTTATCCAGGGAGACAAAATTCCCTTGATAAAAACACATCACTATGATCTTCTATTATATGCATCCATACCAGATTATTTGCTGTTGGTTCAAAGTGTGTTTTTCCACTTATATCAAATTAATTTGCTAATGATTACAATATTTAGCTCATTATCAGAGGACAAAAAATGGAATTTTGGTCTGTTTCGGAGATGCCCGTGCTCAACATTGCATTTTGTCAGCTCACACTCCACAGTGGTGCTTAAAATGAAGCTCATATGAAAGGAGACACAGCAGCTATAAACATACTCTTAGAGAGGAACCAGAAAGCACAAACTCTTCTTTCTAAAGACTTTCAGGTGCTGACAAACGTTTAGGAAAGCAATCTTACTGTTACAAAGTGCTGACACCCAACAAAAAAATGTATCTCATTGTACAAGTCCCTGTGTCCTGTGAGCTGATACTATAAAACACTAACATATTAAACGAGTGTATTAACATAAAGCTAATGTTTATGAACAACTGGTATACAGAAATAATGCACACCTTCTGAGCAGTTAGATTTGAGCATTAGATCGATATAAAATCAGAATCAAGGATAATATAATTTGATTATTTAAAATACTTATACAAACGCTAGAAAGAGCTACAGTGGTAAACAAATCAGTTTCCCATATACCGAAAACTATCAAACTATTCTTCATTAAAAATAGATGGTGTTTAAAGTATTAAGATTCAAAGTATGCATACAAGGTCCAGTAATTATATCATCTTTGTTCTCTCTCCATAAATTTTCTCTCAGCTTTATTCAGAAGTCTATGCGGCCACTAATTAATTATGCTAGTTTAGCATAATTTAGCATAAACACAATTGTGCTGTTCGCATTCATTATCCATGTATAACTCTGAAGGTTAAGAGAGCTCAGGATTCCAGCAAACACTAAATTAGTTGAAAATGCCAACACTATACCCCAGCGAAATCAATCGCAACAAATCTGACATTTGGATCTATAGAGAATTTCAATTCATTTCCCTTACAGCCTGAGGCCTCATTTCATAATTCAGCTCTTCTCTCGTCCTAAAAGATCCCTGTTCCATCACTAGGAAGCTTGCCAAGACATGGAGGAGCTTTTTCTTCACAGCAGAAGGAACTTGGACCTATAGCTTAAAGCAATGTTGTTTGGGTTATTTATTTATTTATTTTTACTTTTGATGCTTCTTTAGATATCTAAAATGGAAGCTGTATCACTGTAAAGCTTCAAATATCTCTAAATGTGTTAAGTGAAAGTGTGCACTTTGTTTTTGGGGATGAAAGTAGATCAGACTATATGACTCAAATATGATTCTGTACTGTATATATGAATACAGTATATCTAATAAACCACATATAATTTTATTTCTATATTTTGTGTGTGCATCTATCTATCTATCTATCTATCTATCTATCTATCTATCTATCTATCTATCTATCTATCTATCTATCTATCTAACTATTCATCTACAATGTATTGCCAAAAGTTGTGGGAGACATGAATGTAATATGGAGTTGTCCCGCCCTTTGTAGCTTTAACAGCTTCAAGTCTTCTGGGAAGGCTTTCCACAAGGTTTATGTTATGGGAATTTTTGACCGTTCCTCTAGAAGCATATTTGTGAGGTCAGGCACTGATGCTGGACTAGAAGGTCTGGCTCACAGTCTCCGCTCTAATTCATCCCAAAGGTGTTCTATGGGGTTGAGGTCAGGACTCTGTGCAGGCCAGTCAAGTTCCTCCACACCAAACTCACTCATCCATGTCTTTATGGACCTTGCTTTGGTCACTGGTGTGCAGTCATGTTGGAACAGGAAGGGGTCATCCCCAAACTGTTCCCACAAAGTTGGGAGCATGAAATTGTCCAAAATGTCTTGGTATGAAGCTGAAGCATTAAGAGTTCCTTTCACTGGAACTAAGGGGCCGAGTCCAACCCCTGAAAAACAACACCTGAACTAAATGATTTGGAGGGGTGTCCCAAAACTTTTGGCAATATAGTCCATCTTTCGCCCTAAGTAGACGTGTCACATGGTTTTCCCAGACCACCACGCATTTTAGATCTCTCTTGGAAAAGTAAACTTGAAACTTACGATGCTTGTAATAATGTCATTTATAACACTGATTAAAGGTTGAATTACATTTTGAAACACTGAAAAATAAAATAGCAGAAACATGATAATAGGAATTGTTAATAAGGCAGATGTTCAGGATTTTCATTCCAGCTTTGGTCACACTGATTTGAGACGATTTGTGGCTTAGTAAATCACATGCAAAGCAGATAAAACGTTTTTTTTGTTGTTGTTGTTTTGTGGTTTTTTTGCTCATGTGAAAGATGAAATCTTCAGTAGGCCCTGTTATCTCCTTTTAGGATTGTTCTAAAGTCACATGTTTTTTGAACGGTTGTCTGATTTTGAGCCTTATGTCATAATCTATCCTGATATAATGAATGTTGTAGAAAGAAGACCGAGAAATGATGGGTTGCTCTTTATGTTTTTTTTGTTCTTTTTTCCTTGTAATGAGCCAAGATGGCAACTCAGTGCTGTAGACTACAAACCACTGGCCTTTTATTTTATCCCGGCTCTGAAGATCACTCGAAGTTCAGCTCGTTATTGCTAATTATTGCTTGTGATTAATACAGTGCAGGAGTAGGGCAAATATCCTGTACACACTAGGAAACCTTGTTGAGCATTAATAATGACAATTTCGTGTGAGAGCTCATTATGAGGAACTTTTTGTTCGTTGTGGATAAGGAGTCATTAATTACGTGGATGGATGAATCTTGGCTACTGTCACCTTCTCCTGTGTCATCCGTAACTAACTCGACAGCACAATCTTGCACTTACACGCTGTCTAGATAACCGTGCTGTAAAGAACGATTTTCTCTACCCTTGAAACAACCTGAAAAGCAGATTCTCTATTCACATTCCTAATTCTGATAAAGACGGAGCCATAAATTCACTTAGACTTCTATTCACACACCATCTGCACATGTGGGGTTGAACTGGAATCCATTAAATTTCCACATGGTTCATTATGTCATTAAGAGAAGGTAAGAGAAATGACCAAATCAGGTAGATATGATCTGGTCACTACACCAGTGAATAAGGACGGTATTGTTGGACTCGTTAAATAGACCGTATTGGAATCGGACTCTCGAAAACAGCACCGTGACAATTAATGAGTGCAGTGGCGAGCTTTTTAGTATGGCAGAAATGACTTCAGCCTCAAAGGCTTGGAGTATGTACACTACTTTCTGTCTCAGAGCGAAGACTGACCTCCATGTGTGCCAGAGATAAAAGCCTATTCACACTCTCCCTGTAGCGGCTGCGGTAATTACCTTCGTCACAGGGCTGTGTGAGCATGTGTGTGTGTGTGTGTGTGCATTTTACTATGTGATATTCGGCCCACTTCTCTGTTACTCTGTATCGGTGCCCAGTCGCTGATGAAGCGAGGGGAGGAAGGGTTGCATGTTTGTGTGCATGTTCACACCTGCGTGTGATTTTAATTAACCGTTTGCCATAATTTCAGATTTCATTAGCGGTGCCAGTTGACGGAGCTGAATGGACTAGTTAGTTACAATATATCCTTCCCTCAGACGGAGCGATCACACACACACACACACATACACACACACACACACACACTCACACACACACACACTCACACACACAGGGGAAACGGATCTCATTGCTGAACCTGCCAGACCGGCAAACAGTCACCGAGTGCCAACAGTCTGAGTAGATCAGAAAGATATGCCATCACTTCGACTCATCCTAGCTCAAGATGTTAGCAGCAAATGCACCGCAACACACGGAAGATGAGAGTGGGAGAAAGCGGAGGAGTGAATAATGTTTCCAGATTGATGTGGATATTGCAACAGATAGAACATGAGACCTGGGAGCTATAGACTTTCTAGCAGCCATGGCTCAGGAAACAAGAACAGATGGAAGCAGAGATTGTTGCGTATCAGTGATGTGAGTGAGGTGTGAATGTAATAAGCTACTTCAGTCAAGCATCTGAGTCCCTGCTCAGTACATTTCTGTTTATCCTTTCACATACAGCAGGTTGCTGGATCTGTGAATGATTATGCTAAGGTGTGAGAAACTCCATGCTCAGCTGAGCGCCACAGTTACGAGTGATCTTCTGTCGTCATGTAACCAAACACATATACATTATTCAGAGCGAACAAATAACGCGTTGTAATCAGATACAAACATATGAACAGGAGGTGTACTATTTGGATTTTTCTTTTTTTTTGTAAGCTTTCCAAAAAGGTTCCCAAGGCATTGAATTAAGAAAAGGTGTTCATCAAGAGGCAAAGGATGTGATAAAATAATTACAGGAACATACCTAATGTACATAAGCTACAGTATATGTTGTAAGGGGATAGTCATAAATGTAGCTAGCTGGATAAATAATAAAAATTAAATTAAATTAAAATATTGCACAAGTCTGGCACACATCTCTGTTAAGACCAGAGTTGCTCCATGTAGAAGAATATGGCTCATATCAGATTAAATCAAGCAAACAAAACTCTGGTTTAGGGCATGCCCTTTTTTGGGTTTGAATAAAACAGATACAAACACAGCAGTATATGGACAAAAACATGTGGACACTGGAACATCACATCTGTTTGAGCATGTTGATTAAAATGTAGCTGCCCATATGTTGTCTTTGTGGGAAACGATGCCCATCCGCTCAGGCTATGATGTTGGATGAGAAGACCTGGCTCTCAATCAGCATTCTGATTAATCCCAAAGGTGTTAAATTGGGTTGAGGTTAAGGCTCGGAGTAAACCCACCCACTAACCTTGGCAAACCATGTCTTTATGGATCTTACTGGAACTAAAGAGCCTGAACTCTGAACCGTATCAAATCCTCTACCAAATGTTACTGTTGGCACTATTTGGGTAGGGAGTGTTCTCCGGGCATCCACCAAACCCAGATTCCTCCATCAGACTGCCAGAATCGTGATTCATCACACCAGAGAACCCATTTCCACTGCTCCAGAGTCCTATAGTGCCGTGCTTTACACCACTCTAGTCGATGCTTGGCATTGCTTATACCGATCTTAGGCTTCTTCAAGACTATACCATGATCCTCCATATTAATCACCCCAGCTCTTCCCAGATGTTTTGTTAATGATAATGTTACCTGTGTTGGAGTCTTCTGGTTTCTCTGAGCCAGCCCATCCCAGTAAAGCAGCAATGATGAGGAGAACAGCACCTGGCATTGTGACGGGCATGTTGCTCACTGTCCCAGCATCACCCTTCACACCGCCTCCCTTCTTTTACCTACAGAAGAAAAGAAACAGGTTCAACTAATTATACATATCAGTGTTAAGTTTTCTGTACCTAATGTATTGTATTGTAGCTAACATATTGTAGCTTTATCCTCCTCTGATATTATTATCTAACATCACAACATAAATAAAACAATTTTTTGTATTTTGCAAAAAAAAACAGTGTGGCAATAATCAGCACTTTCTGGTAAAATCAGGATATAAATGAAAGTGACACCTGAACTAATTCAAAACTAACAATCTTTTTACACCTGGCCATTTCACACATTTTATATCTTATTATCACATACATAAAATCTAATAAGGGTCATCAAGACTTCCTTTTGCCCATCCAAGGACTCCTGTTCATGATATAATAATACCAAATACTACATATACTTTTCTCAGTTTGACCATCGAATAATTTGTAATCCACTATCAGACTGTCCCCCAGAAGGGCATATATAGTTTCCTTTTTTCCAAGTCTGATTTCTCTGAATATTTCTTATTCATGTAATCTCAGTGAGCCATTTTCGCCTCTGGCTTGCTCATTATGGATCTAAAATCTCCGGATTTCCATAAAGATCGTCTGTTTGTCTGTAAACGTGTTATACTAATAAAATCAAACTGAACTGAATATATTTACACATCTTTCTCCTAATGTGTAATATTGAAATCAGCCTAACACTTTCTGACTACTAACTTCTGCTAGTGCTGTTTCATTTCATTTCAAGCATTTTATGCAAAAAAAATGCTGAAAAAATGCCTCAACTACATGCGTTGTAAAGTAACACACTCGAAAGAAATGCTTTGCTTCTCAAGTATGGCTTAGAGAGACTGATGCACAGAACAGCTGACTAAAACTTGTGTCTGGTTTCAGGTCAGGTTTAATTCTGTATTAAATTCATCTTGGATGCCTTCCCATCTGCATTTTTATGTGGATAATCCCTACAGAGATATATCCTGAAGATGCATGAAACAAACGAGCAAAACAACAAGCAAACAATGTTTGAACAAAAAGTTAGTAATTAAAGTTTGGAGAAATGTTGTTTGGCCTTTTTTCTAATCTGTAAACGGGCCTTTTGTGAACGTGTGCCCACTGTACGTTGGATAAGAACAGTCTCACAGTCTCCGCTCTAATTCATCCCAAAGGTGTTCTATGGGGTTGAGGTCAGGACTCTGTACAGGCCAGTCAAGTTCCTCCACACCAAACTCACTCATCCATGTCTTTATGGACCTTGCTTTGGTCACTGGTGTGCAGTCATGTTGGAACAGGAAGGGGTCATCCCCAAACTGTTCTCACAAAGATGAGAGCATGAAATTGTCCAAAATGTCTTGGTATGAAGCTGAAGCATTAAGAGTTCCTTTCACTGGAACTAAGGAGCCGAGCCCAACCCCTGAAAAACAACACCTGAATTCAAGGACTTGGAGGGGTGTCCCAAAACTTTTGGGAATATAGTGTAGCCTTAGGTTCGACTTGTTGTCCAGTTGCCTTCCTGCTCACCACAGTTATGAAGAGTAATTATTTCGGCATACATTTATAGTACAGAATAATAAATTAAAAAATAACAAAAAAGGTCTGTAGACATTTAACATACGAAGAAAATGTTGGACCTTTTAAAGGAGATGTGGAGCAGACCCATGACTCTGTGTATTCATGACCCATCGCTGAACAAATTAGAAAGATCTTGAAGATTAAGGCTTGGTTTCTTAAGACGGCTAGAACACAGCAGTTATCTTGAGAGCAATAATCAGTGCAAACACTCTGTCTACAATGTCATGATAAATAATTCGCTAAAATGCCTGTGGCAAACCAGGCTCTGGTCAGTAATTATCTATATGTGTATCCCTTCTGCCAGAGATATATGGCAAAGTAATGATAGCCTGCATCTTATTCCACTCATCATTCCTCTACTGCTATGCTCCATAATGCTTTTCCACAGTATTTTGTAAAAAAAAAAAAAAAAACCTGTGGAGAAGAATGACAACTTAATTCTGCTAAAACGATCTGAAGGCTTTTTTAGTGCAGAGAGTGGACGTGAATAAGTGGTTAGTCACAGCGATCCCAGGCAGAGAGGCAGATCAGAGTTGTACTAGACAGAAGGCAGGAAGATAGATAGAGCATGAAAAGAAAAGCCCACCCATCAGAGTGTAACATCAGCCTGACAGTCTACCTCTGATCTGATTTGATCTGGACAAGAAGAGAAAGGTGGTGTGTGTTCCACGTGTATTTGCAGGAGAAAGAGTAAGTGTAAAGTGTAAAGAATAGGTGCACTCTCCAGCATTGTAACTAATGAGACTTCCGTCCAAGCAGACGCCTACACACATAAATACCACCCACAGCATGTAGCCTTTCTATGTCACAGCCCATTCCCCAGTTTGGTAAATTAATTAGTGTGGATCATTTGGCTGAAATGTGTGGTCACACTGCTTTCCCAGCTTCAGCGAGCCCCCAGAATGCACCCTGCAGACTAGAGGATTTCCAATTGGTTTTACTGATCAGCCATCTGTGAAGCAAACTGTCTGCTCATTTCAGCAGCCTCTACTATCACTGTCCAGATCGCTCTCTCATCCCAGTGTTCCACGGCAGGAGCTTCCACTCTCTGCATTCTTCGTTGGTGGGCAGCAAGATGGTCACTATTTCCCCAAGACTCAACCGTGTTGGAACGAGGGGTGATAAAACAGTCATCTTAAAACTGGGCTTAAAACACCTCACAGTACTTTCTTGAAACAGAACAGAACTTTCCTCTGACTAAAGAAAATCTAGCTCATAATATATAAAACCTAACAGCAGATGGCATTCAATCTAAAGAACAAAAAGAAATATTCCAAACCTGTACTTCTTAATAAACATATTGCAACAGTTTGCTTTCAGAGCTTTTGTCTATCTATACAATAATGAGAATTTGAGAGACTCTCATGTGTGATGGTAGCAAAAATAGTAGCATCTTATTGAAAAATATGCGCTTCTTCAAAGTTTTCCACATAATGAATGTGCTTCCAGAAAATGAATGAGGTTCTAAACAGCGCTCAAGCTGCTCACAAGGACAGACAACTAGGCTTCACTATGGCCTTGCAAAAAACATATATAAATACATTTAAAAATGCATGCGTTTTTCACCACTTTGCTTTACTTTCTCCAATTTCCAAACTAAAACAGTGTCTTTGAACTTTGGTGCTCTGGTGGCGTTTTCTTCATTCAGGGACTCACCCTGACTGGGATCCTGGTCAATCACAGCACACCCTGCACATACAAATTCACACTAAAGTTAAAAAGTCTACCTAATTATATGGTTTTGGGCAGTGGGAAGAAACCAGAGAACCTACAAGAAGCCCAGATAGATACGAGGAGAACATCTAAACAGACAGTACTCTAAGCTCGGGATTGAATCAGCGACACTGGGGCTGTGCTGGAGATATCTGCACTAATGTCCATCATCTTGTGATTATTAAGTGCATACTTAGTTGTACTTTGTAATCACCGTTTAAAAAAAGTATGGTTTACAGTGTTGTTAAATATGATGGTTAGCATTGATTACGTGTGTGTGTGTGTGTGTGTGTGGTGTATCAAAGTCAAAAGTTTCGTTGGCATTCCTTTTCATTTTAGACATGTTCAGTGAGGAACAAAATACTGTATGGTTTCATCCACATTGCTACAGTTAACATGAAACATAATAGACAAAATAGACTACACACAACACTACACAACCATTCAGCACAGGCCTAGATGCCAGACGGCGGATAAATTACCACTGTACATGTTTTACTCTGCAATAGGTGGCAATAGACCTTTAGTGACCTTTAAATTATATGTACTATAAGCAGGCCCTCAGCAGTGGTTTGTCTGATTAATTATTCCATAGGTTCTAAAATGGACTCATATTATTATACTTTTTGGTCATTAATGTCATATACTTATACAATTATTCCACGCAGAACACATAGTGCTAATTTACACCTGGCTGCTAATTGCTCAACATTTAGTGCTTATATGCAATTTGTATACATTTACATATAACACACAATGTTTTTCTCAAATAATATGGAAAAACTGCACAAAGGCTCATACATCTTGCTTCCCGTAGTGTTGAATACATTGTTTCCAAAAGGTCTCTCTCTCTCTCTCTCTCTCTCTCTCTCTTATATATATATATATATATATATATATTAAAGTTGTTTGGTTTTTTTACAGGGAAATGGAGCAGAACGTTTTTCTGGCACACATCATATAAAGGGGCTTTAATTTTATCATCTGTGCATGCCTGATTATAGGCATCTTAGTAGAAGTATTAGTCTGGATAAAAACCTTTTTAAAACAGTGCAACAAAACCAATACAGATAAAATATTTTGTTTAAAAATTGAATCTGTATTTGCATGGATGTGTGTATCTGCTGTACCATTTATGCATCACACTAACAGCTAACTCAGCTGCTCCCTGTTTTGGGTCGCCACAGAGAATCATTTGGTCTGCGTGTTTCAGTTTGGCACAGGTTTTACACCGGATGCCCTTCCTGATGCATTTAATCCAGGCTTGGGACCAACACTCAGAGTTAACTCTTTGGTGGCTGGGTTAGCACCCTGCCCAGGAATCGGACCTGGACCGCTTCAACTAGTGTGGGATCTTGCCACTTTACCACCAGGAGGCTAGCACACTAACTGGTATAATGGGCAGATAAAATAAAATTTAAAAAATCTTTTTGAAAAATGCACAGTATTTTTTTCCTAAAACTCAAACCTTCAACATTTTACGAATGTAATGTATCTCAGTATATCATATCTCAGTATATAACTGCACATCCTGTCTCATGCTTACTGCCCCTTTGTATTGTCAGCTATTGTTACTGTTTTAAATGTGGTTTATTGCTGTCTGTGTGGAATCTTTCAATTGAAACAAAACACTGACAAACATTTCCCTTTTCGCCAAACTCCCTCATTTGAACTACGGATGTCTGACTGCTTGCTTTTTCAGGTAAAAGATGCCGAAGTGTGTTGCTTTGTTCTTGTTGTAAAAAGAAAACCTAAATTGAATAAACTAGGCAGAATCATTACATGGCAAAATCACATACTACATCTTTCATAATTGTCTCAAAGTCATACAATCATATCATGCTCTAACACCAAGGATAACTGTAACCCAGAGAAATTATACTTTATTCATCCACAATGAATTCGAGAACAGCACGGATTTCAGCGTTGAATCATGTTCCATGTATATCCAATGACCCAAAATATTATTCTTGTGAACTAGAGTCTTAAAGTGACTATAAACTAAAAAAATATAGTCCTGGCCTTCGTTTTCTTTTAGGTCTCCAAAGAGCAAGGAACTTGGAGAAATAAAAAGCCTCTCAATTGCTTTTTAAGGCCTGTCTTCATGCTGCTTTATAGGTGCCATATATTAAAATACAGGCAGCTCGAATACTGTGTAGTAGAGAATATTTATAGTCGGTTTTCTGGATACACATACATACTTAATTAAAACATTTTCCAGTGGAAAAGCCCCACTGGCAGTGGAATTTATGTCAATACTTTAGTTTTAGACTTATGTTGTAATGGAAAAAAAAGCAAGGCATTGTTAATAAAATATGAATTGGGCATCATAAAGGGTGTTAAAGCAATGTATAGATGCAGAATGGCTAAAAAGCAAAGCGTTCTATATGGAACAGATTAAACTATATCTGGGAGTTAAATATAAAATCAAAAGTGCTTCTCGGATTATTTATTTACTTGTGAGAACCAAGTATCCTTCTGTGTCTGGGAAATCAGCCCATAAATATGGAAGAAACTTTGTGTTCTCGTCAGCATTATGAATGCAGAGTAACTGAGCGTAATTAGCACTATGCAGCACCTGCTTGCAGTGCAGGGCTTTGATTAGGACTCAGAGCTACAGACTCAGAGTGTAGCTCTCTTTAGTCCCTTAATCCTTCCCTCTCTTTGATTTATCCAGCGCTTCCCTCTGTGTTGAAAGCAGGACCCTTTTTGCTTATTTCCAACTGGAGTAAACACCTGCCTGGACGAGCGTTCTTAAAAAGAAAAGTACACTAGTTTTCCTCGGCTTTGTATTTTTTCTCCTTCCTTCTCTACATTCTGTTTCAATGCCCCATACTTCTTTAGACTCTCAGAAGACTGGCCCATGTTTTAAAAAAGAACAAATAAGGAATACTATACAGATAGCAGTTTACTAACCTAGAGGATTGATTTGCAACAGAAATAGTCTCTCTCAGAAGATTCATGTAACCTACTTGTGTTGTGATCCACACAACCTCTGCTACACATGAGGGTCCTGTGTGAAGAAGCTCTGGCCTGAATTTTTTTCCTCTTAGATTTTCCACAACACAACATAGTGTGCATTATACACTCGGCAGATGCTTTAATAGGAACATCTGTACACTTGCTTATTCATGCAATTATCCAATCAGCCAATGAAGTGGCATAAAAGCATGCAGATACAAGTCAAGACCTTCAGTGAATGTTCACGTCAAATATCAGAATGGGGATAACTGTGATCTCAGTGCTGTGGATCTTGGTGGCACTGGGTACCAGAGCTGGTTTGATGAGTGGTGGGGGAAAAAAATAATGAAGAAATGCTTTGTTGATGAGAGGTCAGAGGAGGTTGGTCAGACTTGTTCGAGCTGACAGGAAGTCTACAGTATCTCAGCCAACCATTCTTTACTACTGGGGAGAGATGAAAAGCACCTTAGAACACATAATACACTGAAACATCATGCAGTTAAAATTGCAGAAGGCAACATCAGATAAAAATCATTGCCTGGTGCTGTTTCTGCAAGATTTTACGCATTGTGATGCTGCCATGTGATAGGCCGAGATCGGATATTGGATAACTGCATGAATAAGCAGTGTTCAGGTGTTCCTGTTAAAGTGGCTGGTAATTATAATGCCGTGGAAGAAAGCCCGTGATTAAGGTGACACTCCAGCTTCAACACTGAAAAGGACAGAATTTGTATCATCCATTTGCTTTTCTTGTACACAAATTGAATGAATGAATAGGTTGAAGAATTTTGGGGCCTCTGTTCAAATTAATCACGAAGCCTTTTATAGTAAAGCCATGAGAGCCAATGAAAGCTATTTATAAATAATGCATGGTCATATCTTTTCTCTTAGACCTCCAGTGAAGAGGGCACACTCAACATTACCCAGATGATCTCTTTACAAAAAAGGGGGATTAACCCTCCATCACACACCACTGATGACTATAAATCAAGTCTTTTCACTGCAGCTGCTACACCGAACCACTTCTGAGCAAACACTCACATATACAGTACATGCTAAATATATATCCATGATATTATCTCAGTGTGTTTGTTGACCCAGAACGTGACAGTAGAGAGGATAAAAGCATATGGTGAGAATGAGTGAGCAGTTACAGTGCTGCAGATTGTCATGGAGACAGAGAAGAAAGACAATCTTCTGAGGAAACTCAGAATAGAAACAGTCTGATTAAGAGAAAATATGTACATCGTACAGTAAAAATGGGCTTAAAACAAAAAACTTGACCATTCCCGAATTCCTTGAAGTGCCAGTCTCATGAAGATTGACCTTGTGAACGGTGTTTATTAAAAAAAAAAAAATCTTTAATAAAGGTTTATACATGCTGGGGAACATGAGGTGTGAAAGAGTGGCTAAAATAAAATACCATCAATTCAAATACTGATCATCCAAAAACGCTTTAAACACTTAATCAGTGAATAAAATATTACATTTACACCAATAATACTGCATACTATTGTGCTCAGAAGTTTCACAGTTTTTCTATAACATGCAAATCTACCATCAATCCAGGAGCCATCATGAATCCACTTTCCTGTTTATACCCAGTTCATTCACCAGCTTAACTTAGTGAGGTTTTACCTTTCCAGTGAAAGTAAAACCTCAAGTCTGTTATTTTTTCAATCTGTCCTT